>NW_001855146.1:1567-42876 GCF_000209125.1 Entamoeba dispar SAW760
TTGATAGATTCAAATTTTTCATATTTCTTTTTGATTGAACACAAGTTGAAACTAATTTTTTTGATGATAAAGAAGTTGAATGATATTCTGAAGGAGGTTCTCTAAAAGAAGAATAAATAGACATAGCAATAAGAAATAATGTTGTTGAATAATTTTGGTAGATGAGTTTATATATCAAAGAAATATAATTTTACTTAAAGACTCAATTAACAATTAAAATTCGTAGAAAGGTTTGAATGGTTTCAATAAAAAAAATATTTTTAGTATAAGTATATTTCATCTAAACTATCTTCTTGAAATTTATTATTTTTTTGATAGTAGATTTTTATTATTTTTTTTAATTATTTATACTATACATATCTTTTTACTCACCTTTTGGGGGTTCTATTAGTTATTCTTAACATGAATTTTTTTCTTTATATTAGATATTCTTAATATATCAGGAAATTTAATTTTCCGTTTCCTACTTTTTTATAGTTCTTGACTTTTCTTATCTGATATCTCTCGTTCAAAAAATGTTGTGTTATTTTATTTCAATTAAAATTACATTTTTTTATATATTTTTAGAATAGGGGTAGTTTTATTACTCTCACAGTTATATCTATTTGTTCCGGTATTCTTGTTCTAGTAAATAGCTTTCGAAACAAATTATTTGTTTCACTTGTTTGGGTTGTTATTGTAAAATCGCAAAAAAAGAATGAAAATCTTTATTTATTCAATAACAAATAAACCTTCTTTAAACATCTATAAGGTTTATTTTTTTTCTTTTATATTTGAACTATTTGTTGAATTGTTATTTTAGTTCAATTGTAAAAATTTGAAATAAGATAACAAACTATCAGTTATAGCACATTATATTATAAATAAAGGACTATGTTTTTAATTAGTTTAATTCAAATTAAAATAGAGTTCAACGAAAAAAATAAAATTAGTTATTTATGTAATAACAGTTAAAATAAAGTAACTATCATAAACGTCTTTAATTATTTTGTTTTCATTACCCTTTTCATTTATTTTTAATCCTTCTTATCATTTTTATACTCTTAAATAAAACAAATATCAGTACTTTATTCTGTTTATGAAACAACTCATTTTATTCTTTTCTTTCTTCTTTTTTTGTATTTAGCTAATTAATATTTTGTTACTGGTTATGAACAAAATGAACTCTCTTTTTTTCTATTTAACTTCTTTTTAACTGATTGATTATCTCTTTTATACGGTTTAATCTTTTTATTCACTTCTGGTTTGAAGCTTACTTTCTTTAAAAATATCTAACTTATCTTATGTAATGAAATTGAAACAAACTGTCTTTTTTATAAACAAATAAAAAAACAATTCATTCTGAATCATTTAATTGGTCTCTCTTTTTTTTGTTAAAACGTAAAGTATTTTTAATGAAATAATTTGTTGGTAATGAGAAAATCTCCAGTTATTCAACATCAATAAAAATATTTATTTTGACTTATAATATCTTTGATATTTTAAAAAATTTTGTTGAATCTTTAGTTTCTACTGTGAGGGGTAATCCAATAGCCATTACAAGTCACAGTATTTGAATATATTTCAGTATGGTCTGTATCTTTTTATGTCAAACTTAATGGTATATTAAACATTTTTAATATAAAGAGAACTAAAAATAAGAAATGAATTATTATTAAAAATCTTCTTTTTATAAAAAAGAACTAATTATTAAGTAATTATTAGTTTTATGAGCCAATCACCAAAAGAACCTACCATTTCTGAATTAATTAACACAATCTATTCAATGAACACTATGATCAAACACATTTCTAAACAATGTGACCAACTTCGTAATGATGTAGATCTTCTAAAATGTTCAATTCTAAAGAGACCTTGGGTTAACCCATTTAATCAAACAACAACTAATAATCCATTCATCCAAGAAATAAACACTAATCCATTTAATCAACCAATAAACGTTAATCCGTTTAATCAACCAATAAACGTTAATCCGTTTAATCAACCAATAAACACCAATCCATTTAATCAAACAACAACCAATAATCCGTTCATTCAAGAAAAAATACCTAATCCCTTCACTCAACCAGTAAGTGTAAATAACCAAAAACCCCAACCTAGTCCAAATAACAATGATAAACCAGAGCCTAACCAAAACAATGATAAACCACAATACAATCCTTATGTACTGTCTACAATTTCCACAACTGAGCAATCACTAAAGAGCTTAAACAACTTTAGTAATTCTGAATCAAAAACGTCTTCTTTAAACACAACCAATCTAGGCTTATTAAAATTCTCTAATCCTTTTAGTTCTCGGCTTAACCAAAACACAACTACAAATTCATTTTTATCCTTCTCATTTGAACCCTCTCATTTGAAAACAAATTCAACACCACCCAATCCTTTTAAATTTGAAGTTCAAACACCTGCAGACAACTTTGGATTAGTCCCAAAATCAGACAAAGAGTCAGTGACAACTTGTTTCACATCTTTTTTAACAAACACCTCTAAAGAAAAGACAACAACAACCACTTCAAAAAATTGTTGTGACACTATTAAATCAGAAGAAAAGTCTATTAAGAGTGACAACAATGATACTATTAAAAGTGATGATATTGCTGATAAAGAACAAATTCCTGAAAACAAATGTATAGATCCAGAAGATAAAACAAAAGAGGGTCCCGTTAAAGAATTTGTTGAAGGTAATGAAAATGGAAGTGCTGTTTGTTTACAAGATGACACTAGAAAGAAAGAAAGTAAGGTGTCTGTCTCAATAAAAAATTGACCATCAAACAACTGATGATTTTTTAGTATTGACCATGAAGAAAAGTACCTTGGTTTAAAGAAGTAGTAATTCATTTTTCATTGTTGAGTAATTTCTTTTAAATCACAACTAATCAAATAGTGATATTGAAGACATAAGAAAAATAAGTAAAATGAATGGTCAGAAACAAAAGAAAAGAAGAGCAATAAATAATTTGAGTGTTAGAACAAAACAATAGAATTAGATAAACCCTGGTATAAAAAAGAAAAAATAATTTTCAAAAATATAATAGTATAATAAAAAAACAACAATTAAAATCATTTTTATTTCTTAATCTCTTTTATAAATAATTTATTATTTATTTTAAAAAACTAAACTTTTTAATTTAAAACCACTTGTCTTAATTTATTTCTTACCAATTTTCTTGCCTGGAACTACTTTCTTGTTTCCTTTAGATTTCTTTGGTGCTGCTTGTTTCTTTGGATATTTCTTGTAAATCTTTTCAACTTGTTCTTCTTTCTTTTCTACAATAGCTTTTGGTGTAACTTTCTTTTCAGTAGTGGTCTTTGATTTCTTTGATGCTTTTTGAATACCAGCCTTTTGCATCTTGTTCTTCTTAATAGTTTCATTGACTTGTTGTAATAATGGTTTCTTAATTCCTTTATCAAGTGGAAGATTAACAAGAGTTTCTGTTCCTTTACCAATAACAAAGACGTTGTTTAATCTAGTAGTGAAAGTGTTTCCTTTAGCATCTTTAATGTGAACAATTTCAAATGACCCTGGATGAACTTCTCTTTTAACAATAACTCCAACACGACCCATACCATTACCACCAATCATCATAGCAGTATTTCCAATATCAAACTTAACAAAATCAACAATTTTTCCTGTTTCAAGATTAAGTTTGATTGTATCATTAGCTTGAAGTTCTGGATGTGGATATCTAATAGTTCTACCATCATGAGTAACAATGTATGGAATAGCACCTGTTCCAAGAACTCTCTTTTCAATTTTACATAACTTGAACTAATAAAATAAGTATTCTTCTTGTTTATATAAACTCGTCATTTAACTATCACGAAACTACCAATAACATCAGTTCTTTGCAACAAATATAAACTGTCTTCAATTTAAATTCAGTTCTCCAAGAAATTCATCATATGTAATTGATCAGTTTCTTTGTGACAAGTTAAACACAATTTTTAATTTAAAATTAATAAAAACAAACTTTTGCTTGTTCAGCAGTCAATGGAACTAAGCAGAATCTTCTTTTAGTGTTATACATTAATCTAAAGTTTTCTTTAGTTCTTGGGATAGAAAGAACATCCATAAATCCAACTGGATATCTTGTATCAGTTCTAATCTTTCCGTCAATTTTGATTGTTCTGTTTTTAACAATCATTGTAACTTCTCTTCCATTTAATGCATAATTTAATCTATTTCTCAAAATGAGAATAAGTGGAAGACATTCTTTCATTCCATGTGGTCCATGTGATGGTTTTGGTGCAAAAGTTCCTCCTAATTTAGAAAGCATCCAATGGTGTGGTGCATTTAATCTCTTCAAGTGGTGTCTTGGTCCTCTAGCCATTTCAGAAAACGACTGGTTGAATTATCTTAAAATATAAAACCCTTTTTTTCTTTTTAACTAATTCTATTTAATTAGTTTATTTAATTATTCTTAATAATTTTCTTTTATATTTTATTTAAAATAGTTTTTTTAATAATATTTATAACTTTTTCATTTGTTTTAACAAACTAATCTTTTTTAAAAAATGAATAACACAATAAAAAAATGAATTAATTGTTTTGTCTTTCATAGCGTTGTTTATTCAAATCTTTTAATTTTTTCTCAGCAGCATCTAACTCTCTTCTCAATTTAAGAACTTTGATTTGTGCCTCTCGTTCTTTAACAATCAGTTGGTAATCAGTTAATTTACTAAAATCAACACTCTCATCTTTTTCTTCTTTTAACCCACTAATTGCATTAACTGCTTTTACAAGTAATTCTGTGGCTTCTTTAACACTCTTCGATGCACTTTCAACTTTACCTAATGTTGGTGAATCAAAGTCAGCTTTAGATCGTGCTGCAGTGACTAATTGAACTGTAGCCTTAGCAACTTCACGACTAGAAGCAATTAATGCATCTTCATTCTTTTCACAACCAGGTGTAACATTGTTA
Organism: Entamoeba dispar SAW760; assembly: GCF_000209125.1. Lineage (NCBI taxonomy): Eukaryota > Evosea > Mastigamoebida > Endamoebidae > Entamoeba > Entamoeba dispar. Next base: position 6,493 of record NW_001855146.1, read on the forward strand.
TTTGCAACAGTAACAATTTCTTTTGTAGCTTCAGCAACTGCTTTTCCTGCAGTAACTAATCCCTCAGACCAAACTTGATTTGGTGCATAGGGCTTTGTTGGTGTAGCTAATTTCTTTCCTAATGCAACTCTTTCTTTTTGAGCTAAAGCTGCTGCATTAACAAGTGCAGCAGTTGCTTTAGCAATAGCTTGTGCACTTTCCATAATTGCTTGGTTAACATCCATTTCAGCACTTACTCCTTTTTTTGATTGTTTTAACCATTTTTCAAGGTCTTTAGCTAAGCCATTAATAGAATCAGCTGCTTTTAATAATTCTCGTTCAGCATCATCATCAATTCCACTGAAATTAACTGCTTCAGCAACTTCTTCAATTCCTTCTACAAGAGTTTTTTCTTTTGTCATATTGATATTAAAAATGTCTCCAGCTTCATTAACATGTTCTCTATCATTCCATTTATTCATTAATACTTTAACACTATCATATAAATCAGATGTGGCTTGTCTTAATTGGAGTTTCATTGCTTCATCTGCAATTTTTGGTTCAACTCCTTTAAGGTCTTCTAACAATGTTTGCATTGATTTATGGAAATTCTCTAATTCTTTTTCTGCTTCTTTTGGATGGTTTTGTTCTAATGCCATTCTATAAGCATTTCCAGTAGCATTAAGAATAGTTAAATCTCTTAAGACATTTTCTTTACTAGCATTTTTATTTCCTTCAATTGTCATGTCATTAAAGTTTTTCATCATTTCTTCAAATTCTTTTTCTACTCCTTTAACATTTGCTCCAACAACTCTCCAATAATCTTCTTCTCTTTCTTTTTCTAATATTTCATATTTTTGTTCCATTTCATTTACTTTTAATTCAAGTTCTTTTAATTCTTTTATTTTATCTTCTTTTTCTTTATTTAGTTGTTCAATATTCATGATATATTCATGATTCTTATCTTGTAATTTTTTTAATTCAACTTTCATTGTTTCATTTTCTAATTCTTTCTTTTTCTTATACTCATTCCATTCTTCCTCTTTCTTCTTCCAATTCTCAAGTTCTTTCTTTTGTTCTTCTAATTCTTGGATTAATTTCTTTTCATTTTCTCCAAGATTATTTTCTCTTAACTTTAATTCTTCAAGTTGTTTCTCTAATTCTTTAATTATTTTTTGAGCTTCTTCAACTTTATGTGAAAATTCTTCTTTTAATTGAGTCTCTTTTGCTATAACTTCTTTTAATTGATTTAATTCATTTTCAACTTCTTTTCTTTTCTCTTCTTCTTCTTTCAATTGTTTTTCTTTTTCATTTAATTGTTGTTGAATTTCCTTTAATTCTTTAATTTCATCTTCTTTTTTTGCCAATTCTTTCTTTAATTCTTCTGTTTCTTCACTTTTTCCTTTCCATTCTTCAACTTCCTTTTTCAATTGTTCAATGATAGCTTCTAACTCCTTAATTTTATCATTATTTCCTGATTCTTTTTCTTCATTCAGTTGTTTTAGTTCTCGTTTATGTTTTGCTTTTAATTGGTCTATAGTTATTTTTAATTCGTTTATTTGTTCTTCAAGTTCTTTAATTCTTTTGAGTAATTTATTGATTCTATCCATATCCACAACCTTTTCTACTTTGACAATAACTTCTTTTTCTTTTTCAATAGCAACAGGTTGTTTCTTTTGCTCTTCTTCTTTAGCAAAATCAAATGGTGCAATTGTTGGTTGTTGTGGAACTGGTTTAACTTCTTCAAATTTATTGAAGTCAAATGGTTCAAATATTGGTTGTTGTGGTTCTTGTTTTGGAGGTGGTGTTGGTTCTTTAGGAGGTGGTGTTGGTGATTTTGGATGTCCTAAAGTGATGACACTAAAATCAGGTGGCTGAGAGGATAGTTGTGGAACCGTAACCAAAGCAGTAACATCCCTGATAACACTAATTTGGTCGAATATATTTTTAAGGTCATAGTGCATTGTGTTAAATTGTGAAATCAAATCTTTATATCGTTGGTCATGATGAAGAGAAACAAAAGTATTAAAAATAATTTCATAAAACATATAATAAATACCATTTAATTCTCTCATTAAAGTGACTAACATTGCCATCAATGATAGTATTCTTTTTACATTTAATACTTTTAAAATAGCATTAGTATTATCTTGACATACCCTTAAATGTTTCATTAATGGTTCAACAATTGAACTAACACTTTCATAAGAATTAATTTTCATTCGACCAATAATTTTCTTGAATAAATCTGGGTCCATTGATCCTGGAATAAACTGATTATTTGTATGTAATTCAACTTTACTTTCTAAGACTCTGATGAATTTAAGGAATAAATCAGTTGCAACGTTCTGTGGTTGCGAGCGTTTGAATCTATCTAATTCTGGAATCCATCCTAAATTAAATGTTTTAGTTGTACAAGCTTGTTGAGGTCCATCTAGCATAATTCTATGAATAATTTCCAGAGCTTTCATTTGGGTTACTGGTGTTCCTTTTTTTATTTTTTCTAATAATTGATGATAGAGCATGACACAATATTGTTCAGTACTACATGAACAAATTAATTTTCTAACATGTTTGTCTTTTGGAAAAGAGTCAGCAGGGTCAGTTGCTTTATTGATAGTTTTCTCCATTTAATAATCAAAGATGAGATTTTTTCAAGTTCTTATTCTGCCTTTACAGCCATTTTTAGACTTCTTTCACTGAGCAAACAAAACTACTTATTTATTGATCTTTTTTCCTTATTTTTTTGGTTTTGATGATTCTTGTTTACCAAAATGATGTTATCTTTTTTCAGAAAATGAACTTTTTTTTTATTAGACATTTCAATAACTATGACCGTTCGTGAGAAATAAATGGATAAGGAAAGTAACTTGATACAATAAAACAAAGAAATTAATTATATCACCATACATGAATCAATTTGATATTCTTTATAAATATTGTAAAGAAATGGTTCTTGTCCATAATTTATATGTAATTCCTTAAATAAACTAAGTGATATTGCTGCATCAATACCTTCCCAGTCAATCTTTTTGGTATATCCTTTTATTCCATCACAAGTAAAAAAGAGTTCATGTGTAGTTGAATTAAAACCACACCCAATAACATTTTTATTTCCATCATATAGTCCATAAGGTTTGAATGAATAAGCGATTTTATGGTCACCCTCATAAACATTTCCACTATCATTCATATATCCAATAGAATATTTGATGTTACCAATGTATTCCTACTTTTTAATTTTTTGTTTTATTATCTAATTGTTATAAACAATAACAAACTGTTTCATCATATTCAAATTTTGTTGAGTGAATTATACCAATAGACATTAATGACTGGTGTTTTACTGTCACCTCAAAATATCTGATAGTAGAATCAACAATTTTTTCAGTACCATTTGGAAATACCAAATACATATTCTTACGATCATCTCCTTTATTATAAAAATTACTTGAAAATAGTGTATTGATTAACCATGAACTTATTTGTTTTTTTAATCGAATTTCAGTTCCACGAGACTGAACTCTTGAACAACTTACATAAAACCATCTTACTTGGAATAATTTATTGTATTTATTAGAACTCATTTTAGTAAATAACTGTAATGATGGTAAAAAGATACAGTTTTGTATTATTTCTTGGAATTTTATATAATCAACTCCACAATATTGTAATGGAGAAATCAAATCCTCATCATCTATGTCTTGATCTTCTGGTAATTGATTTATTTTATCAATATTATAAAAACTAATTTCTGAAGACTCTTCTATTTGAACAAATAAATTTTTGAATGAGACTGGATTAAAGTAACAATTCCTACTTGCCATTATAACAAATTCTTTTAGAGATTCCATTTTAATGTTCATTGTTACCTCTTCAACATCTTGTAATATAACTGATTCTATTGGACTAAATTTTAATTCAATAGAACAATAATTACATCCTTCAATAGCTATTTCTATAATATTTATTGTTTTATCTTTACCAATGAATTGAACATCATGACTTCCTAAAATATTTACTTCTCTTAATAATGGATAATCCCCTTCAAATGAAATATTCCCACATTCATTTAATGTTAATATTTGAAGATAGTCCATTACAATTGGCATTAAATAATAGTCATCAATTTGGTATTCAAAGCTAAGTGTTAATTCTAGTGTTAATACACATTTTGGTATGCTCCAATCATCATATTTTTTTCTTTTAAAAACATCTCCTTCTTCTTGTTCAAATGGTTTTTCAAAATGAAGTTTAATAATATCTGCATAACATTTTTCTATAATAGAATTAAATCTATTACAATTGAGTGTACCTTTAATATCAATTTTTCCTTCATCACATTCAACAGCCTCACTCATAAATTCACATTGACCATCACTAAAAGCTATATAATGATACTCAATTCCATCAAAACATTTTAACTCTTCTTTTGATTTAACGTGGGTACCAGTTGTATATTCTACTTGAATCATACCATTATGAGGAAGGTATTTTTTTATTTGACTAATCAAATTCTGTTCAGTAGAACTACTTCTTTTGACTAAATTAAATAACTCAATTCTTGTTGGAAAGTGAACAAACATCTGACTACCATCTTCAGTAAATTTTTTGAAAAATGCAATAACTAATTCAATATCTCCTCTAACACACCTTAAATTATTAAAATTTTGAGCATTGTCAATAAAAAATTGAGATGTTTCTTCAGGCATTCGTAATTCAGGACGACTTTCAGATTCATCTGTATAGTACAATGATATATGATAAACCTTTGATAATATTGATATAATGTCATTCATATTAGATGTTAAAATACTATTAAACATTGGATTTCGTATATTTGAGACTTTGTTAAATAATTTTTTAGAAAAGAAACAATAAGATAAACAATTCATTGTTTCAGGATTAAAATTTGTACAAAATTTAATAATACTTTCACTACTAGCAAACCATGGATTAATTTTTAATCGTTCAAGTGCTTCTTTACAAGTCTTACTAACTTGAAGAAATTTAAATACATCTGAATAAGTTTCAAAATGTAATGCGACGTGCATTAAATAAATAGCCTCCAAATGAGTCATTTAAAATAAATATAAAGTTCTCAATACTAAAAAAAGAGAAAAGAATATTACATTTATTATAACTTAAATTTTATTATTTTAGTAAATAAATAGCAATTAAATATTATTTTCAAATAAACACTACAATTAAGTCAATCATTAAAAGAGTTTATGGTTATTATAACGATTTATCATTGATTGTTCTATTTTCGTGAATAAGAGTAGGAGTACCTTGTTCACTAAATCGTTGATAAATAGCATTTCTAAAAACTAAAGTAGATGCTGCAATAGCAATAACATTAGATAATCTACTTCTTTTAGGTAAATATTTTTCTTTTGGAGTTTTGTATTGATAATTTATTCCAATTAATGTTTTCTTAAAGATGTATTGAACAGTAGTAAATTTAAAAGAAGTCCTACCAACATTATTTAATTCATCACAAGGATCAATAATCATTGGACATGATTCAGAATCATCTTCAGATCGATATTTACAATATCCACTAATTAATGAAACAGCAGTCATTCTCATTTTAAATAATGATCCATAAAAATTAAGAAATCCTGTAATAGCAACACCACAATCTTCTGTTGGATTATTTTTGAGATATGTACAAACTAAAAGAATAATTGCATAAGAACCTAAACCACCATGATATGGTTCATTTAATGAATTTTGAAATAATAAAAATTTAATAAATAATGAAAGTGTTCTTGCTAATGGGAATTCAGTTAATAACGTTTTAATATAAGTAGTAGTTACAATTCCATTATCACAATCAACAGAAATATCAATCGATAAAGCACATTCCAAATCAGTTAATTTAACAATAGGTATTTTAGCATTAGTAATTACATCATCTACTCTAATACTTTTTACTGTCCTACAAAGTTGAGCAACTCTTTTTAATACTCTAATTTTTCTTCCTATTGATAAAGAAGGTAATTGAGGAAATAATAATGCAATATCAACATCACTTGATGGTAATGATAATCCATAAACAAAACTTCCATATACTTGAACTTCACAATGTTCAATATTATTTTCAAAGAGTTGTTTAAGTTTATCTACACAATAATTTCTACATTTGATTTCTTCTGGTGTTAATTGAATAAATTCTTCAAATAATTTCATTTCTTTATCTAATGTCAAACACTCTTTCTTTTTTGTTCCATTTAACCATGCTGCCATCTTCTCTTCTTTCTCTTTGACTTCTTTTATCTTTCAAAGTTTTAATTCAAAGGGTTCCTCTTTAAAATTCTTTTCTTTATTTTTTCCTGAACCATTTTTTTCTCTCTCTTTTTCATTCTTTTTGGAAAAAATAGGGTTTTGTAAGGTTTTTTATCTTTGAAATTATTAATATAAAATAACATAATAATTAATATTATTATTTTATTAATTATTTTTTATCAATTAAAATAAATAACAACATTATAAACTATATTAAAAAAAAAAGGAAAATTGTAATTAAAAACAAAAAAAATATTAAAATGCTATAAAAAGTTCTAAGAATTTTGTTATAAAGAAAACAAAAAATTATGACAAAAAAGATCTTATCACGTCCAGTCAATGTCTAAACGTTTATTAAAAAGAGTGGTACAAACAGAAGTTTTTCAAAGTTATGGAATTCAAGAAGGAATAATATTAGATAATGAAACTAATAAATATCGAATATCAAAAGTTATTGGATACGGAGCATTTGGTATTGTTTTTTTAGCTAATAATATAAAAACGGGTGAGATTAATGCTATTAAAAGAGTTTCACAAGGTAAACGATCTAAAGTTTGTTATAATTATTAAATATAATGTTCAATTAAAAAGAAACTTAAAGAAATTTGTTTAAAGAAAACAAAAAGTAAACAAATGAAGAAATAATAATGAATATAGAATAAAGAATTAAGAATACAAGAAATGCTTCATCATCAAAATGTAATAAAATTAAAAGATTCATTTTTGAGTAAGTTATCAAATGTTTGTTGATTTTAATTTTGTTAAGAACAGACATAAATAATTAAAACAGGTTTTTTTAAAGAATAAAAAATAAACTACTAACATCATTCTTAGAGTTCAAGTTTTTGTTTAAATATAGTTATGGATTATTTACCACAAAACCTTTATCAATTTATGAGAAGTTTAAAAAAAAAAGTACCAATTATATACATTAGATTATTTTCATATGAACTTATTCGTGGATTAGCATATATTCATTCATTAAATATAATTCATCAAGACATTAAACCAGAAAATATTTTAGTTAATAAAAATACAGGAGATTTAAAGATTTGTGATTTTGGAAGTGCAAAAAATATTTTAGATTCATCAGAACCAAATGTTTCATATATTTGTTCACGGCATTATAGAGCACCAGAATTAGTATTTAGAACAAATAAATATAATAGCTCTATTGATATTTGGTCATATGGGTGTATTCTTGCAGAGATGTTCTTAGGAAAACCACTTTTTCCAGGGAGTAGTACTTCAGATCAAGTCATAAAAATAATAAAAATAATTGGAACACCTACAGAAGAAGAGATGAAAGCAATGAATAATGAAATTCCACCACCAATATTACCTAAAGTTGATGGAATTGGAATTGAAAATACGTTGAGATCATTTAAACCTCCTTCTCAAGCTATTCAAATTTTAACTCATACATTACAATATTCACCTGAAAAACGGTTGAGTGCTTCAAGACTAGTTACTAGTGAATTTCATAAAGAATTATTTAGTGAAGGAGTATTATTACCAAATGGAAATCCAATACCACTTTTAACTCAGTATGATGAAAATGAATGGAAAAGAGGAAAGGAGAATGAAACAATAGATAAAATGAAAGAATTTGTTGAAGGAGAAAAGAAACGTGTTCTTTCACAACACTTAATTAGAAAAGATAATGAGACAAAGGATACTATTTCAGATGCAAAATAATCTATTTTTATTGTGGATCATAGCGTAAATTAAAATATTTATTTTTCCTGTTTTAAGATTTTTTATTTTTCAATCATCAACTCAACATTTTGACATTTTTACTTGGACTTTTTCTTTTTTTTTGTGGAGTTATTTTTCTCTTTTTTTCATAAAAATTTATTAAAACAGAGAAATATCTTATGTGTTTTTTATTTGAGTTTAATAAATGCAGAAAGTTTGAAATTGATTTTTTATTGGTTTCTTAAAGTATAGTTTAATACTTAAAAAACATATATTTTTTCTATTCTTTAAAGAAACTAAGGAAAGTCATAAATATTAAAAAAGAAAATAAAAGCCAAACTTAATTTAAATTCATTGCAAAAGTCATTTTCTTTAACTCAAGAGTATGGTTTTAGTAAAAAAAAAATGAATACAATAAGATTTTATAAGATTCAACAAGTTATCAAATGACGTTGACAAGAATTGTTTAATTTTTTCATGTGAAGGAAATAGAATTTAAAAAAAAAAATAAAGAAGAAAAATGTATATTTTTAACCACGTATCACTTCGTGGAAGAAAAGGAAGAAATATAAAAAGATAATCAACTTATCTTATTAATTTAGATTATATTAAATTGTCAAAGTATGTGTATTGAAGAAACGCTTTGTCTTGAAAATGAAAAGAAAAGAATTAAGAGTGCCTTTATTCCTGTTACTTTTAATGACGGGCAAGTTACTATTGTTGCTAAACAAAAAAAAAGGAGAATTTCACCAGAATTTCAAAATTTTTGTAAATATCTTAGAGAAAGACAAAATCAAATGCCATTACCAGATTTAACAATTGCTACACCATTTATGAGACCACAATTAGTTGATTGGTTATTTAAAACATCAGAATATCTTCACCTTTCAAAGAAAGTAATATTTCAAACATTAACATTAGTTGATTTATATACAACTCGAGTAGTTGTTAATTCTGATGAACTTGGATTAATATTTGTAACATCTTTATTTAGTTGTTCAAAATTTGAGTCAACTGGAATTAAAGTTAATGATATACAAAGATTATGTAATAATAAATATGGAAAAGATGATATTATTGGAATGGAAAAGAAGTTATTAGAGTCTATTAATTATAAAATAGATAATCCTACATCATACGACTTTTTAAATATTCTTTGGGAAGCAGCAGGATATCCACAATATAATCAAGAAGAAAGAAATCATCCAATTATTGAAGCAAGTATTCAATTTCTTCAAATAATGACATTAGATCCATTTTATACAAGTAATTCACCATCTTCACTTGCAGCATCAGCATTTTTCTTTGCACGAGATTTTTGTCATTTTGTTAATTTATGGGATATGAGATATCAACGATGTTTAATGATGAAGAAAGAAGAAGTCAGAGAAGTTGCATTAGACTTTGTTCCAAAAATGCAATATTGTGTAATGAATCAAAGTAAAAGTTCATTTAAAGTATGTATAGATTTTGGAAGAATGATTGAAAGTCATAGAAGAAAATATTGTGAATGTATTAAACACATTCAATCAAAGAATACTAAACCACAATGTTTTTGGGATAATAGTGATGTGAAGAATTTTGATTGAAAAAGAAGGAAGAAAACTATACTTGTAATTTTTTAATACCAGTAGACATTAATTTATTGTTTATTTCTTTATTAATTGTCATTTTGATTAAATAATACATACAATAAAGAGAAAGAAGAATAAGAAGAATTAAGATGTATATAAATTATAATAATGCATTTAATAATAATGATAATGTTATAAATGTATAAAGAAATACTAGTGATAAAAATGAATTGATTTGACAATCTCCATTATAACCAAAATAAGGAAGAAAACATTCAACACAATTTAGAGTTGTGATATTACAAAAACGACAATTTTTTTTACACGCTGATGAATAACAATCTCCATTTAATAGAGTATAACCAACTTCACATAATTCACAAAAAGTATTTGAACTATCACAATCAATACATTTATCTTTACAAGTTCTTACACAAGAAAATTTATTTAGTCGATAGAATCTTTTACATGAATAACATCGTTGTGATTCTCTATCACATGTTTTACATCCAACAGGACATAATACATTACAATATCCATTAATAAGTTCAGATTTATCTTTACATTTAATACAAGTTTCATTATATGAATCACAAATCTCACAATCATCAGTACAATTATATATACATTCAGTCCCATTTAATTTATATGGAGGTTGACATGAAGTACATTCAAGAGTTTCTCGTTCACAAGTTTTACAATATTTTGGACATTTTATTACACATTTACCATCTTGTAATACTGCATTATTTTTACAAGAAAAACATTCTTCAAGAGCTTTATCACAAGTTAAACAATCACCAGGACATTCTCTTGTACACATTCCATTTTTGTCTAATCTAGATAAATAACTACATTCAAGACATTTACCTGTTTCTTTATCACAATCAATACAATAAGAATCTCCTTCACAATAATAAAATTGAATAATATAATTTGTTGGTTGTTTTCCTTCTGGTTGAGTTCCAATTCCACAAGAATTATCCATTGAAATTTTCATATAACCTTTTTCATCCTCTCCCCAACCATTCCACCAATTTTTTACAATAAGATAATTAGAATTATTTTGAATTCCATAACCAACAACAACAATAGTATGAGAAGCAATAATTGATTCATTTTTACATTGCTCTATATCTAAAATTCCATATTTATATCCTTGAATTCCATTAAATAATTTTATAGAAGAAACAAATGGACCATATACTAATAATAATGATTTAAATTGTTCTGGTTTATTAATTGAACCAAACTTAATAATATTTTTTACTAATCCATTAGGATGTTGAATAAGGCATTTTTCATGTTTACATGAAAGATATTGTAATTGTTCTGAATTAGAACTTTCATTCTGAAAGTATACATAAGGAAAACTTTTTAATATTTCTTCTGTATCACCTCCACAACATCCTTTAGCTTCTGGTGAACAATCAAAATATAAATTTGTATTAATTGATGCATTTTTTAATGTTTGGTTTTTATAAGAAATAAACGCAATTTCTTTTGCTGCGAATGCATAACAACCATCACAACCTGACCAATAAATATCAGTACAAAAATCATCAGTTTTCATTGAATCAGAATTATTTAATGCATATTTTCCACATCTTGAGAATGATGAAGGAGGATCAATTATTTGAGGAAGAATTGGAGGTGGGACTATTGTTGATGTATTTTTTAAAGATTTTGGATTTGAACAACCAATTTCAGAAAGACTTTTATCACTTAGTATAGTAATACCAAATACAGCAGTCGTATTAGAATAAGATAATGAATTAAAATATCTGTATGTTTTAATTTGTTCCTATTTGATAATATGAATATGATTTTAATGATTATTTGAATATAAAATATACTCTACAAACCATAAAAATATTTTTTCTATAATTAACTTCTGCTGTGGTTGAATAACTTTTATTAAAATATTTACAAAAATTTTCCCATAGTATTTCATCAGGTAATTCTAAATTAAATAGGTCATCATCATTATCATTACTATTATTTAATATAATTTCATTAACATTTTCTAATTTGTCATTATTTTTTTGTATTTTTTGTAATCCATTTAAATGTTCTGAGTAATTTATTGAATGAGTTATTGATGGACGAACTGTTTGTTGTGCAAGAGTATAAATAGCAAAAAGTAATACTACTTTTATTGTTATTCCTTTCATCTTTGATTTTGAATAACTACAATTATAGTTCTTTTATCTCTTTTTAATAGTTTTAATATATTTGTTTCAATAAACAAAAAAAAGGAGAAATAACTTTGAAAACAACATTCATAACTTTAATGAATAAAATAACTATTCTTTATTTTATTTTGTTTTTTTAAATGAAGTTTTTTTTAAAAAAAAATAACAAAGAGAGAAAATTACTTAAAAAATATTATTTTAATTAATAAATTAATTAAATTCAGAAAACTTATTACAACGTAATATTTTTTATAGTTGGATCTACTAAACTTGTTGGTACTATTACATCCCCAAATATTTCATGAAGTGTTTTAAATGTTTCATCAATATTAAATTCATCAGCAACTAATTCTTTCTTTTTGTCACGAAGTTCATCACAAACATTTTGTTTTGAATCCATCATCATTTCTTTCATTTTTTCAGCAAGCATAAATGCAGCGTCAAAAAGTGCTTGTAAGCACATTTTACATTCATTACTACTTCCAAGATATCTTTCTTTTAATGATTTCATTGCTGGAACTAATAAATGATATACAGCACGTGGTCCCATTGCAGTAATACCAACAATTCCACCATATTGAGTTGTTAAAGGTTTTGTTGCATCAGTAATAGCTTGTAAATAAGTTTGAAGTAAACGAGCATGAAGACGACCATATTTTTCTGAATAACGATCACGTAATTTTTTTACAATAGCAGCAGCTTGAACACGAATATTCCAATGATTATCATAAGAATTTGTTCCAATTTGTTTTGTTACAACTAAAGTTAAAATGATTGGGAATAATTGATGTAAATAAGGTTCAAGATTAATATTTTGATTTTCTCTCATAGCATTTACTAAAGATAGCATATTTGCTAATATTTCTAATGAACCAAGATTAGCCAATGTATGATTTGAAATGTATCTAATAAAATATGGTGTTAGTTGTTGTAATCCAGAATCTGTTCTTACACTATCTAAACATTCATCAATTTTTTCCTTATTATTAGTATTAAGAATTTCTACTACCATATCATAATACATTTGTAATTCTTTACTTAATGAATGTTGAATTATTGGTTTTGTTTCAATAGTTTCTTCTTGTTTTTGTTTTTCTTGAACAACAACTGATGGATTTTGAGGAATTAATGGTTGAACTCCTTCTACAGTTAACCAATGACATCCAACATTAATATCACGTGGAATATCTGGGAAGAATTGACAATGAATAATTTCATTTAATCCAATACTTTGTTCTTGTCTTACAAACATTTCATGATTAGAAGGAAGTCTTTGATAATATAATGGAATTGATGAATTATATCCATAGTATGGTTCGAGTTTCTTTAATTTTAATGCAGAATTAATGTCTTGAATTGTTAACATTTTACGTTTAGAATGTCTCATAAATTTAGTGGCTTCCTATTCATTTATTAGTGATATAATTTAATAAAAGTATTACCATAAAATTATTTAAACAAACATTGAATAATTCACTAATTGAATTTTCTGCTTCTTCTGAAATTAAATTAATCATCTCATCACTCATTTCTTCAAATCCATTTGCAGTTAACATACTTTTGATAAAATCAAGAGGTATCTTTTGTGAAGTCATATGATCTACTTTTTTTTTCTCTTTTCACTTCTTTTTTTATGTTATTCAGCAAATTTTTAATTAATTAAAAAAAAGAATTACTATTTTATATTAAATAACTTAAAATAATATTTAACAGTCCAAATTGCTTGTGAAACATGGGAATCACTCAATCAATTCCTTTTGAAGAACAAATACCTAATACCCCTCCTACAGAAATGCAAGAAATTCAACCTGACGTTCCATTAGTTAATGCACAAATTAAACATGTTGTATTATATTGCATTGATAAAATGACATTACATGTTGACAATGGTTCTCTTTATTTTTTAATTGATTGTGCTATAGAAGCACATCTCGAAGCATATACAATGATTGAAGGTCAAAAAAAAATTTTAGAGGTAAAAGAATTACCAGCTCAAATGCAACAACAAGTATCAATTCCAAATATAAATAATATTTTATCATTAACTATTGATATTACAAAATCAATAAATGCTAATGTCCCACCTACTGAATATATCTTGATTGATTCTATCTCTGTAACTATCATATTAACTGGTGAAGTACCAAAAATTTCTAATCAACAATTTCATATTGGTGATGTTACATATAATTCATTTGATGTGTTTGGTGTTGATAATAATGATGTTACTGGCACTGATAATCTTTGTGTTATTTGTACAACAGACCCACGAGAAATTTTATTATTACCATGTAGACATATTACTATGTGTGCAGGATGTTATGAAGAAGTTAAAGAACGAACACACCAATGTCCAATATGTAGAACTCGTTTGTTAAATTAATAATAAAATTATTGTTTAAAGTGATTAATAATATAGCAATTACAGCAGCAATTAATTTTTCAAGAAAGTCTGTTCCATTAAAAGGTGATGCTACAGAAATAGAAATTGTTGATACTAAATGATATTATGAATTTTGTTGATTCAAAATCTCTTTTTGGTTTGGTTTTAAAGAACCAAAAATTTAAATAAAAAATAATTGATTAAAAGAACTGAACTTATTATTTATAAAGTTGAATGACTGAAAACCAATCTAAGCCAATTGATTCTTTTGGATATCAAATAAAATTAATTGATACCCAAACTGAACTTGAACATACACGTGCTATGGTTGCACAACAAGCTAGTGAAATTATTCGTTTAAAAAGAAAAGAGTCTCAAGTCATTGACTTAGAAAAGGAATTAAACCAGTTAGAGTCATTTATGAAAGAAACAGAACAACAAATGAATGACATTAATTTAGGAAATGAAAATGATAGACAAAGATTATTAGATGATTGTCAAAAGGTTAAACTATTTTTTGAATCACTCCAAAGCCAAGTGGATACTTTTCAATCATTAGAGAGTCTTACTAGTTCTGTATAGTATAATTGAAAATCAACTTTTAAAAAAAAAATTAAAATAAACTCAAAGAAACCAGTAATATTAGAAAAGAACAATATCTATTATTTTAATCAAGTGATTTCTTATTTTGAAACGGAAGTGTTGGTTTTGATAATTCATCCAGTTGAGGTTTATACTGAACATAAAGAAAACAAAGAACAGAATTTGGGATTGTCAACACAAATATGCCTACCATTATATTGAAAGCAAATGTACATCCAACACTAAGAATGATAATATGTACTATTATAATTATAAATAATAATTTGATAGTATCCATCTTATATTGTCAAATTAAATTATCTTTTTTAGTTCTATTGGTTTTTATACATAAATAGAATTACTTTTGTTTTTATAATTCTAATCACAATATTTCGTATCTAAATTATCTTTTTATTATCCCCTTAACAAAGCCAAAACGTCTTTGTTAATCAATAACTTTTATTTACTTTTTTATTTGTGGCTTTTTGATGAAAAATTGAAAAAAAAGAGTGTTTATCATACTATTCTCTTTATCTTTGTTAGTTAATGTTGTTAGTTAAATTTATTAATGAAAAAGTAAATGTATTTGATATTAAAAATGTTTTTATTTTGGTTCTTTAATAACAATAATGGCGTACTATGATGAAATTGTTTTTAAATGTTTTTGTAGATGCTTAAATAATTGCTTGTGTTAACGTATGGTTATAAAAATTAAAATTATTATTTTTCTAGTGATTGTGTTATCTGTTTTAATCTAATAACTATTTGAACCAGTAAAGAGAGTGTTTTCTTTTTTAGTATTGCTTAATTGACAAAATAATATTAACAATATATCATATTTTATTCAAATATAATTTTATATGTCTGTAAGTTATAAAAAAGATATTACTATAAATAGTGAATAAGAAATCATGGATAAATGTCCATTGTATAAGAAAATGAATTGAAATAAAAAAAAAACATATTTAATAGAAAAATAATCATAATAATAATAATAATATTATTATTATTATTATTATTATTTTATATAAAATTAGAAATTATGTTTTTGAAAAAACAAAAAAGAAAATAAAAAAAGAAAAAAAGAATTAGAACTGTAAAATAATTATTCCTAAGAAAAAATGCCATCAACCAAACGTGCATTTTCAACAACTAGTATTTTCTTATTTGTTTGTTAGTGTTTAGAGAAAAGAAATTAGAAATAGATTTATAAACTTAGACACTTGGGACTGTAGGATTGTTAATCTCAGTTGTATTATTTGTGTTATTAAAGAATTCAATGCATTTTATTCCGTTTGGAATAAAGTGGATTCTTTCATTTAGTATTTGTGGTTCATCAGTGGCATTAATTACATCATTAATTGGAATATATAGTGGATTCCAATTAAAGAAAATATTTATATATATTGTTTGTTTTATTATTTTTAATACTGTAAAAATAATTATTAATAAAATAAAATAGTATATTGGAGGATGTGTTGTAGTTACTATTCTTTTTCTTGGTACTACAGTAACAAGTTTTATTGGAGTTGCATTCCCTGATTGGAGTTTAACTCGTTTTTGGAATGGTTTAAATTCTGATCAAAAAGCATTTACTGAAGTTGCATATAGATGTTGTGGATGGAAAGCATATTCTCAAAATGATTGTGCATATTATCCAATTCCAGGAGAAGTACAAGCACCGTGTTATGCTAAGTTATATTTTCCATATAATGGATTTATTATTATGACATTAATTCTTGGAGCCCTTGCTTCAGTCATGTGTGTTTCATTTATTGGGATGGCTGTATATTTCATTATTACATTTAAAGTAGGTAATGGCTCTTCTTCATCTGCTGCTTCTAAAAAGAATGATGGTGATTATCAAAGAGTCATTGATGAATTTAGTGAAAACATTGAGGAATAATACAATCCCTTTTCATCTATTTCTTAAAACAAATGTTTTTTCAATTTACTGTTTAATTCCATTTCTTAAATTCTTGAAGAATATATTCATTTTCATCTGTTACTTCTCCATTATGAAAGTCTATTTTAATAAAACCTTCTACACTTGTTGTTTCACCTTCTAACCCAATTAATTGAATTGGGATATCTCCAAATAATTTTCTTACTCGATTTTTCATTTCTAATCCTTCTTTTTTATTTGTACAAACAATAATAATTCCTTTTGGCTCTTGTTCATCAAATACTTCCCAAAAATTATTAGTTTTTACAGTGTTAATAAGCCATTTTATTATTTGTTGTTGTTCTGGATTACTTTCATTACAAATAATATGCATAATTTCTCCTTCTTTAAGTTCTTTAAAAATTAAATCATTTTTACTTTTACTTTGAATAATTTCTTTTTCTTTTATTATTTGTTTTCTTTCAAAGTTTTCTTTAAGATTATCTGGATCTATGACTGACATTTTTGGTTTTGTTTTTATTGTTTCACTTCTTTTTGTTTTACGTTTTGGTGTTTCTTTATAAATACTTGTTATTTCATTTAATACACCAGGATTTGTTTCTATTATTTTTTTAATATCATCATTTCCTGTACTTTGTGTAGATGTTTTCAATGTTTTTGAAATTGACTTTTTTATTTTATGTAATTGTTTTCTTTTTGGCTCTGGTTCTTTTGATGTATTAAGATAAGGTTCTGAATGAGTTTCTATTGATTTTTTCCCTTTGGACAATTTTTGTTTTTCTTCTAATGGAGGAGTTACTACTGCTGGAACTGTTGGTTTACTCAAGAGACTGTTTTTTGATTTTGTTTTGTGTTGTTGATCTTTTGGAGAAGATAAAACAGATGGTTGTGGTTCTGTTTTATATTCACCTTTTTTTTTCTTAGTTTCTGATTCTAAACGAGGAGTTTTTTGTTGAGATTGTAAATAATTATTATTTGATTGATGAAGTTCTAATTTAGGAATTTGATTATCAACTTTTTCTACTTGAGATGATGAGACACAATCTTTATAATTAATTAGAGTTGGTTCTGTTTTGGATTTTGTTATTTGAATTTGTGATGATAAGAGAGAATTTAATTTTTGATTAATATTTAATAACGAAATTTCTGTTTGAGTTGATTTGTTTTTTAATAAAGTAATATCTTCTAAAATTTTTGTATATTTTTTGTCATTATCCATAATAGAAATAGAAATTTTCTTTTTTACATCAACCAATTCATTAGTACAATCATTAGTTTTTAATAAACATTCCGTTAATCTCTTTTTAAACATATCATTTAAAAGTTTTTCATTTTCATTTGAATTATTTGTAGTACTGTTTATCAAATTAATTTTATTTTCAATTTCATTTATTCTTTTTTCAATTAACATAAATTTTTCTTTTATAAAAGAAGTTGTCTGTTCATTGATTTTAATGTTTTCTTCACAATAGATAATTCGAGGTATTAATTCGTTAATTATTAAATCGTCATTTCCTATTTTCTTTATTTCGTTTTGTAGAGGTTTTTTTTCACTTGACTTCAATATCATTTGTCTTAATTCACAAATTTGATTCATAACATTTTCTAATTTTTTGTTATATTCTTCTATAAGTGTTGCTTTAGTTTTACTGCTCAAAGTATTTCCTTCTATAAGAATTATTTCTTTAATGATTGTTCCCATAGTAAATTTGACTTTATAATTTGTTTCAATAGGTTCAATTGAAAGTATTGAACCAACTGACTTTATTCCATCAGGGTCAGAAAATATTTTAATCGAATTTGAATAATATCCAACACTCTCTAATAACTTACTTTCAGCTTTCATTTCTACTATTAATTCATCAATAAATCTGGTTAATCCTTGTTTTAATGTAAATAATAAATGAAATGCTATTTTATTATTATTGAATTCAAATTTTCTTTCAGTCATATTTTGGAATTTGTTTAAATTATTTAATAATTTACAGTTTTTAGATATTTAACACTTACTTGATTATTTTTTATTTTTTATTCATCTGATTTGAATCAATAAACTTCTATTTTTTATGGAAACATAAGTTTTCTGAAATTTAAAAAAGCATTATTTAAAAGAACTTAAGTATTATGGCTAAGACACCTTCAACACTGAAGTTTTCTGTACAAAAAAATAGGTGAAAAGATGAAAGGGCAGTCAATGGAAATTTATCAAAAAGGAAGATATTTGGATTTGAGTAGAAAAGAAAGAAGAAAAAGAGAAAAATAAAAAAAGAAGAAATAAAAAGAATGGTAAAACAATAATAAAAAGTTAATTTGAAAAGAAGATAGAAATATAAAAATACTAAAGAGAATTGAACTAAAAAATAAAACAGAGGCAAATTTAAGAGAAGAATGGCAGAAAATGAAGAATTAAATGTTTCAGTTATGCAACTCCAACCATCAATTTTTGAGGCATGGGCAAAAAAACAAGGGGGTTCAGTAAAAAATTGGAAAAAGAGATGGTTTGTATTAAAACCAACAAGACTTTGGTATTTTAAAGCTAAAAATTCAACAAGTGCACAAGGATATATTGAATTAACACCACAAACAACAATTCAAGAAGAGACTGGAATGAATGTACCTGGAAAAAAGTTTTTCTTTAGTATAGATTCTAGAAATCAAAAAGGAACAAGAAAATTTATTTTTTGTGTTGACAACGAAGTATATTTAAGAGAATTTTTAAAAAGAATTTTCGACACTATTCATGCCCAACAACAACTTAATCTTCCTAAAACTACTTCTGTAGTTGTTCAAAATGTTGAAGAAATTCAATTGGCTCCAATTAATGTTGGAGGTTCTCAACCAAGTTCTTTAAATACTACGCAAAACTTAAATAATTCTATTCAATCTAATACTTCTCCTCAACAATCAACTCTTCAACAAAGTAATCAAATAATTTCTTCTTCACAAGAAACATCTACTCAATCTCCTCTTTTGGATAAACCTCAAAATCAAGCACCAAAACCACAGAAAAAAGCTGGTTGGGTTGTTACTAGACCAACTATTTCTCATGGAAGTATTGCACAAACACAACCAAGTGATGAAAACACTACTTCACAAAATGGAAATGAAGAAAATAAAATGCAAATGCAACAAGAGCTTGAAGATATTCGTCGTGTAGAAGAAGAGAAAAGAATGGAAAAGTTTAGACAACAACAAGAAGAATATATGAAAATTCAACAAGAAGAAGAAAAGAAACGTATTGAAGAAGAAATTCAAAGACAAATGGAAGAACAACAAAAAGAAGAAGAACAAAAAATTCGAGACCAACAAGAAATGATGAGACAACAAGAAGAATTACTTAAACAACAAGAACTTCAACAACAATTAGAAGAAGAAGAAAGAAAGAAAAAAGAATTAGAAGAACAAGAAAAGATAAAACAAATGAATGTTATTACAGATGAAGATGATAAAAAAGAAAATGGTTCAAGTTCAACATCTGATTATGATGATGGAGAAGATACAACATTACAAAATGTTATTTCATTTGTTCAAGCATTTGAATGGATTGGAGAAAATGCACAAGAATTTGTTCAATTATTCTATGATAATATTCCTAGAAGATCTCCTACTCATCTTTCAGCATCAGTTAATCCAACTGGAACAGAAATATTTTTAAGATGTACATCACCATTATCAGAATTAAGAACTATTATAGAATTCTTTAATCAAGTTGGATCACCTGAAGAACAAATAGAAAAAATGAAAATAGAAGCAGGAAGAAATGGAGTTTTAGCAATTGAAAGTTGGATATCTTTAAGTGATAAAGGAGGGTGTGATGCAGGATGGAATATTATTGCAGAACAAGATAGTTTAAATGTAATTCAAGATATTTCTGATCCATCAGAAATAGATAGTGTTGGTATTATTAAATTATGGTGTGAAACTAATCATGTTGATTATGTACATCGATTTGGTAGAGATATGGGTGATCAACCACCATATAATACAGAATTTTGGATGGATATTCCATTTAATGAAATAGAAATGATTCAAAATGCAGCTACAGCATTTATGTTCCCAGAAATACCAAAAGAAGTATTAGACTCATGTTTAGGATCACGTGTAATGGTAAAAGTAGTAACAAGTGAAGATGGGTTTGTAAAATTCTCAGTTATTATTGAGAAAATACAAGAACAAAATATAAAGAATTGCATTGAATTATTAAAAGAAGATCCAACAGATGTATTGAATTTACAAGAATTATTACACATTAAAATAGAAGGATTTGAATATACATTCTTAAATGAAGGGTTTGGATATGATGTCTATAACGAAGGAGCTAAAACATCTGTTGTATTCAGAATGGGTAGTTTCTAAGAAAAATTAAAAAAATTCAATACATTTTTAAGTTTAACTCAATCAATTTTTAATTATTTCAAATTATTATTTATAAAAGATATACAATATTTAATTAAACAAAATGAAAGAAGAAATGAATTTATTTCAATACAAATCGATTAAGTTCACTTATGAAATTTTTAAATGAATTTAATTCATTATCATCTAACATACAATATTCTAATAATTCACTTCCATTAAAAGGAATAATTAATTCATTCAAAATAATAGGAAATTGTATATTATATCTTAATGAATTCACTAATATTCCAACTTGATTTCCTTCACAATGAATATTTTGATCATCAGTAAGAATAACAACTCTACCAAAATTAAGAAAAACAATTGCAGATGCTTCAATTTGTTTAATTATTTCTTTTTTTAATAAAGTATGTCTTGCTTGAGGTTGTTGATAATTATTAGTAAAGATATAAATAATTGGATTATAAACTGAATATAAATAATATGGATCAAAATCAAATAAAAGATGTTGATATAATGCTGACAATTGTGGATTAGCTTGAGAATATAATGGAGATGTTAATAAATAATTACAAATTTTTAAAAAAGTTAAAAATTGATAATGTGGATTTGATAATACTGTTAAATAACGTTTTAAATTCTTTTTTAATTCTAAAGGATCTGGAAGATTATAAAATAATGATTGAATTGATGCTCCAATAGATAAACCATTATAATATTCTATAATTGTATTAACCATTGTAAATTTTATTGTTTCTATACAAATACATTTAAATGAAAGAGAGTTATAATCTAATGAATCGTTATAAATAAATTGCATGTACAATATTGTTTTTTTATATTTTTGTTTCTCTTTAAAATAAATAGAAATATTTGAATGACTTTTTGGAGTTGTTGGTGCTAATGCAAAAGTAACTTTTTTTTTGGGAAGGACTTTATCATTAAAACTTCGTTCAAATGTTGAATTTATTATTTGTATTTGAGGTGGACATAATATTGTTAACGTCCCACCATTCGTTCTAGGAATTTCAAGATCATTTATTAATGAATTGATTGAATCATCAAATGTTTGTGATGTATGTCTATCCCATGTGTGAAGTGATCCACCATTTTTTCTAATATAATGAAGAAGAGTTGGATAAATATCTGATTGATATTTATCAGGAAATACTACATGAAGAGGAACAGATAACTGAATTGGATAAGGAAGTTCTTTAGCATTTGTATTTAAGAATGAAACAACTTCTATTCCATGAGTACAAATTGTATTAATTAATTGAATACTTTTACACCATTCATCAAGACATTGATGTAAATGAATTAAATCATTAAAAGGAATATTATCATTAAAATTTGATAAAATAGAATCAACCATATTTGGTGTAAGCCATAAAGATTCAATATTAAATGGTAATTCATTTATTTCTTTTAATCTAGGAATTATATTAATATTCATTCTTGTTCCATTTTTAATGTAATGAATAGAATTTTCATTAAAGAAAATACATGCTACTTTATATCCTTTTGAGCTAATCTGTTTAATTGTCTTTTTAATCATTTCTTGACATGAAACAATTTCTAATTGTAAAGATATTAAAAATATGAATTTCCTTTCAATAGAAGAATGTTGTATTTCAGTATGAATAGTTGCTTGTGTTTTTGGTATATTTTCTATATTTTCATTAATTCTTCCACAATTACAACAAATAAATGAATTCCCATTATGTGTATTATAGATATTATCATAATATCCACATTTACATTGTTTTGGTTGTGGAGATGATTGTTCGTTAATAGGATATGGTATGATATTAATTGTGTGTGGTAGAATATCTTTTTGTTTATAAATAAATTGACACGATGTAGTAATCATTACTTCTTTTTAATTTCATTAAGTTCTTTTTATATTTTTTACTTTTTCATTAAAAAAATTTTTAATAAAATTAACCATAATTATTATTGTTAATTATCTTTTCTTTTGTTTAATTGACGTAGTTAGATGGGAAAATTCCTTTTACTCCATTAAGTTCTCCACTCCACCAATCACCTGATTTCTCTAATACAGTAATGACATCTCCTTCTTTAAAAGATAACTCTCCTGGATCTACAGCATTATAATCATAAAGTGCAGTCACTGTTGAAAATTGATTTGTTGGTTGAGTAGTAGTCATAACTGGAGTAGTTGTAGTTGGTTCTACAGGTTTAGTTTGAGTAGTGAAATCATCATTAATAAATCCCCCTAAATCACTATTTTTCTTAGCACGAATATTTTCTAAAACAACCATTGATTGTTCATTTGGTGTAATTGGTATTTCTTGTTTTAAATCTACTTCAGGAATTGATGAAATAATACCTGGCACTTTAGTCCAAATCTCATTTAACTCATTAATATAATCTGTGTAACTCTTCATACAATTAACACAAATTTGTGGGAATTCTTTTTTAACTTGTTCTATACATTTATTTATATCAGTAACTATCTCATTTCTCAAATAATCATAATTGTCTTTAGCTTCATTATATCTAGTTTCTGCTTCAGCTAATCCATTTTGTTTTTCTGGTGCTTTTTTAGCAATTGACTCATATTTATCATGTGCTGCATCCATATCTAATCTTCTTTGTCCTAAAATTTTAGTCCTTTTTTCCATGACAATACATGCTTCAACAAGTCTTTGAATTGGTTCAATTACTTCTTCTTTGATTTTCATACCATATAAATGACCTTTCATATCTATCTCTTCAAAAATACTATAGCATTCTTGACAACAACTTCCTTCTCCTAATAAATCTTTTCCATCCTTCATTGCTTGCATCTGACAAACAGTTGATGACCTCCCTGCATCAGGTAATTTTGAATATGAAGAACTAGCTTTCTTTAATTTTTTAATGGTATTTTGCAAATCAATTTTTAATTGATTTACTTCGTTATCTTCAGTCTTCTTAGAAACTCCAACAATTTCTTTAACTCCTTGGAATGATCTCTTAAAAAACATGTTATTTCTGGTTTTTAAGTTCTTACCCATTTTTAGATGTTTTCTTTTCTGTTCATCCATATTTTCATTTTATTCTCTCTTTTATTTATCTCAACTCTTCTCTAATCATTTCTTGTTATGACAACTTTGTCTTTTCAGTTTTTGAGATGAAATTTTGATTAGATACATTGTTTCTCAATAACAACAAATAAAAATTAAGTAATTAAGTTATTATCTTTATTTTCATTGATACATTTTTCTTTAATTGATTTATGAATTCTTTTTCTTAATTCTCATAAATTTTTTATGCATTTACTTTTACAACTTTATTCTTTTTGTCCTATTATAAAATAAATTATTAGACCTTTTCAATGTCTTTTTGTTTTTTTTTTTTTGGAAATGTATTGTTTTCTTTTTATCTTTTTGGGTGTAACAAAGCACAGAAGCAGAAATAATTAAAAATTCTTATTTTTTGGAAATATACATTAAAAAAATAAAAGAATGTAGGTAAAGAAATTACAAATAGGAAGAACAAAAAGAAATAACTATTTAAGTAAGTTAAGTAATAACTAGTACAAAAAAGTAATAAAAAAATATCTTTAAGATGTTAATAAATTAATGATTACTTAGACATATAAAGTCAATTACTTTGAAATAACACCATGTGAGATAGAAAATAGAAAAGAAGAACAAAACCATTAAAGAAAAAAATTATTCAAAATATGCTCCACAAGTTGGGCAACGTTCTTTTTGTTTTTCACAATAAATACCAAAACAGGACGAACATACATACCCATGATCTAATGGTTTTTTACAATGGAAACACCATAACTTCCAGTCAATTGCAGATTGTTGATTTCCAGTTACTCTAATTATTTTTTCAGTGTCACAATCAGAAGTATTATTACTCTAATAATTAATTGAAATGAAAATAGGTTTTTTTTTAAATAAAACAAACTAATAGTCTTGGAAAGAGAGATTGAAGTGGAGCAGTATTGTAAATTCCATTTGTTAAGTATGAAGCTTGTTGACAAAAAGTGCATCCTGTTTCAATTATACTTAATACAATTGTATCAATGGTTGTTTTCTATTAAATAAGTAGTTATATGAGATTAAAACAATAACAAACAATTCTCTGTGCAGCAAAAACGCAGTTCATAAGAGGAATAAATTTTGGTGAACTTTCGAATGGAGTTGATATAACAATTACTTTTTTCTGAATGTCTGGTTGAAGTTTACCATCTTTATTAATTGTTGTAAGGGCTAATGACATTGCTGATGAGAGATTTGGTTCATTGACAAGGAATTTATCATTTAATACTTCTTTGATTGCTTCTACTATTGGTGTAGTTAATTCTCCTCTATCACTTTCTTTTACAAATACACTTTTACCAGCATAAACAATTGTAAAAACTGATGAATTATCATGAATTTCTTTTAAAACTCGGATAAATGAATTTATTATATTTACATATTCTCTTATTTCTTCAACATTTAGTTTTCTATTATTATGAACAAAGAATGTTGCATCAAGCAATATTCCACAAATCATAGGTAAACTTTGTTTAATCAGAGTAGATTGTTGTTTTTGCATGAACCAAATGAACCATTTAATCTTTTTTTAATTAATTTTCATTTTTTTTTTAATTCATTTTCATTATTACTATTAATCTAAGTAATTGGTGGTAACGAAATTTCTTCAATACAATGTTCATTAGCATTATTGAGTTGTTTACCTGTTTTTTCTTTTTCTTCATGAGAAGGAAAAACAACTGGTGGAAATGATGGAGCCATTGGAAACATAACAGGTGAAAAAACTGTTCTTTTTTCATTCGTTTGAGGTTGGGTTGGATACTCAGGCTGAACAAAAGAGTCTGAACAAATAATTTCTTCTTCATAATATTTCTTGGATAAATGAAGTTCTAATTCATTTCGAATTAAATATAAAAGTTGGACTTCTCTATTCATTTGAAGTTCAACCATTTCAAGTGTTTGTTCCATAGTTTTTAATCTCTGTTCTACCAAATTTACTTGTTGTCTTAAATCTGTTTTTTTTTCATTTGTACAGTCCTTGTTTTGTTCTTCTTCTTCTCTTTGTTTTCTTTTCATACATTTTTCAATTTTGTAAGCTCTTAACTAATGTAGTCTTTCATTTCATTTACATTAACGAATCATATCAAAAAGAAAGTATTTTGTAAACTTCAAAAAAAAAAAAAAAGAATTCAAAAAAAATAAAAGAATCATAAAAACTTAAAAAAAGAAATCACTAAACTAAATTTTATAAATGCAACACAAATTGTTAAATCTATTCCAATTACCAGAACGTGCTTTAGATATGATCCTTTCCAATTTAAGTAATGAGGATTACCTAAAAATGGTTGAGGCTTATGAAGAATTTATACCTCAACAAATGTCATTATCAAGATTAAAATATATTTTTGGTGAGAAGATTAAGATTGAAGAAAAGTTAGAAAATAGAGGATGGCATTACCTTATTCGTAGACTTATTAAACAAGCACACCCACAAGCGTTAGTTTCTAATATAACTGATAATAGATTTTTTACTGTATCTGGGAGAAAATACTCTCCTACAAGTAGTAAACATATGGAGATGTGTACTCATATCGGTCAATATCCTTTTGGACCACAAAAGATGGTTGGTATTGTAACAAATCCAAACAATGAACGTATCATTCTTGAATCAAATATTTATTATTTTGAAGTGACATTTGATAAAATAGATAACCCATTTGAATATACTTTTGCTATTGGACTTTGTCCATTACGTTATAAAAAAGTTTGTTTATCTTTTTAAATTAGATTATAAAAAAAGAGAGTCATTAAATAGGATAAATTCATTGGTTGGGAAGAAAATTCTATTGGATATCATTCAGATGATGGTAAAATGTTTTACGATAGTCCAAAAGGAAAGGCGTTTGCAAAACCTTATGGACAAGGAGATACAGTTGGTTGTGGGTTTGATGTTACAAATCATATTGTTTTCTTTACACTAAATGGAGTTAGTCTTCCTCTTATTCCTGTAAAAGAAAATGCTTTTTATCCTGCTATTAGTTTAAGAAGTTACAAAGATTTTACTATCAACTTTGGTGAAGAACCATTTAAATATGATGTTTATCATTTTAAAACAAAAGAAGAAATTAAGGAGGATCATACAGAAGATCAACTTAGTGAACAACTCTCTGAAAAACCAAACCTTTTTTTCAACTCCAAAATGTCAAATAAGTTATTAAATTCAGAAGATAAAAATATTGATTCAAATAGTTTCAACCCAACTGGTTCAAATTGTGAAAGGTTGAATAAAGAAAAAATAAGTGAAGATGATTCCAACAGAAACAGTTCTGATAGTGAAGGATCTGAGGATGAAGAATTAGAGGAATCAACTGGTGAAGACACTGACGAAGACACTGATGAAGGTCTTGATGAAGGTCTTGATGAAGGTCTTGATGAAGATATAAGCAGTATTTTCTCTGAATAATCAGTTCACTAATACATAACAATTTTTAGTCAATATTATTGTTTTATAAAACGAATAATTTCATAGTCTAAAAATCAAAATTTCCTTTTTTGTTTGATTACATATAAGATAATAACCACAAAAAGACCAAGAAAATAAGCTAAGAATCTATTAGTTTAACTATTTATATAACACAAAACGGTTTTCTTTCTACTATCCCTTGAAACAGTAATTTACTGTTTTAAGAATTAAATTTCTAATAGGAATTTCAAAGAAAATATAATAAAGATCATATAACAATCAGTTAGAAGAATAATAACAAAGACATTAACAAGTTGAAGTATTAGTAATAATAAAATTGATCAATTATATGAATGAAATGAATTTTATATATATTACACAAACTATATTTGAATAAATTAATATTAAATTAATTAAATCAATTATTATACAAGTTTCAAGAATAATATTAGATGATAAAATAAATAAAAGTTAATATAGATGAAGTAATAATAAGATAAAGTACAAGAAATACAAAATTAGATGAGATGATACATTAAAACATTAATTGAAAAGAACAAATAAAATAATAATGCAGATGAAACAGTTGCATAATGAATAAGAGTACAAACAACTATATTAACAATAATAAGAAGAAAAACAAGAGAAAAATGTATTAACATATGATATTACACCACTTACATAATACATAGAAACAAAAATGAGTTATGACAACGTTAAATAGAAGAAAAAACAAGAAATAATTTCTACACATTCAGATAATCAAACAAGATATTAGTTCAAGTAAAAGAATAAACAAAGAAATCACATTATAATTTACATTGAAAAAAAAAATGACAAGAATACCACCAACACCATGATGAGTTCCACAGATAGAAGTTACAAATAATAAAGATAGAAATTGAATAATAAATATAAGAACAGAAAATAAAACGATAAGAAAGAAGAATAAAAATACTAATACAAAAGATAAAAGAAGAATAAATAAAGAATAAAATGATAAAAAATAGAGAGAGAAATATAAAAAAGAATATGAAGAGAATAAAACACAATAGAAACAAATAGAAAATATGACATAAAGAAAGAAGAGCACAAATAAAGAAGAGATAAAATAAGAAGATAAAAAGAGAATAAATAATAAAAAATAAGAAAGGTAATAAACAAAAAAGAAATAAGAAGAAATAAATGAAATACAGGATGAAGAAGCATAGAGAAAATAAGAAGAAACGAACAAGAAGAAGTTGAATAAGTAAACAACAAAAAGAGAAGATAGAAAAAAAATATGATAATAAAATTAAAATAATGAATTAATTAAGTTGGTTAATAAACAATAAGAATTTCAAATAAAATCAATAAAACTAAATAAACTTAACCAAATATAATAAGAAGAGTATTAACTGAATGGTTATGATAAAATATTTGTATTCATATTAATAATTAATCTTATAATTTAATTAAATTATTAAATTAATTATTCAAAATTTCTTTTATCAATCAAAAGAAATGGGATGGAGCAACAGGAAAATGAGCATAGTAAGTATTTAATTATAACAATATTTAATCTTTAACGGTTACTTTTTATTGGACTATCAGCTAAATGAGGAAAGGATTAAATTAATCAAATATTATTACAAGTAAGAATAAAATATTGTGTTCTGGTTGTTAAGAAAGAAATATCATTAAACACGTTAAGCTTAATTTATTATTTATTGTCATTTTAACACTTTGTTTTGTGTTTTCTAATTATTTTTGCTTGTAAATCATGTCAGTTTCATTCATTAATTTACTTTCTTTGTTTTGTTTTTTTCATATATATTTCTTATCTTTATGCATAATCAATTTTATTTCTTAAGTGTATAATAACAGATTCTCAGTGAATGAAGAAGTTGTAAGAATGTTAGAAAGAATTTAAAAACAATAATTGAAAATGGTTTCATTTTAGTATTTCATATCCTTTATTTAAATTATACAAGCTATATTTAAATTACACTCTGTACATTGACTTCACAATGAATTTTACAATAACATGTATAAACTATGAATATAATATTGATAACGATAATTATTGTCATAAATGTTAATAATTAATACTTTTTTTAAATCAGTAATTTAATACCCATGAAATTATACAATTGGTATAATCAAAATACCCAATTTAATGAAATATTTGTTATTGTTATTAAAATAACTGAATGATAGGTATAGAATTTATAAAGAATGCATTGAAACAGTGAATGAGTTAGATAGATATAATGATATCGATAGAACTGGTTAAATTAGTATATAACATAAATCCAAATATTTAATTGTATTTATTGAATAATGAGTGTATCAAATCCAATAATAAACAATTGAATAATTAACATTAAAAACTATAATATATGAAATGAATAAAATATTTACAAATTGTTAATAGTATAACTAAATAAATACAAGATTAGACAAATAAATTATATTCTAATTTATCAATTATTTCCTTTCTTTGATTATTTTTGAATAATGTTAAAAACTTTTTATTTAGAAAATATTACAATAATTTATGTTACTTTTATTCTTTTATTGTATCTTTTCAATTTGCTTTCTAACTTTTCTCTTCCTTTTAGTGTTTTATATTACTTATTAATTATTTATACTATTTTGATTTTGTTGAACTCAAGTACAGTTTAATGAATAATATAACACCATTTGATTCAGTATGAATAACTTGATTATCATATTTACTATTATAATAACTTACTTTATATTTCTTCATTTCTTGATATCATTCTTTTTTAGTTTTATTATATGATTGTTTGTATTTCATTTTTTATATTAGTTTTATTACTATACTGATATTAAATAGTACTCTATGTATTTATTCTTTGTTCATTACTCTAATAATGAATATATTTTCTTAATAATTATAATTTTCTTGAACATACTTTTTTATTTTCTTATTCTTCTTTATTGTATGTTAAAATAAACTTATTATTTTATGCTCTTACTGTTTGTCAAATAAAACCGAATTTAATTTTATTTAGTATTATATCATCTAACTAGTTATAACTGAGTATCAAATAAAATTAATTCCAAATAATGAAATGATAATAAACAACAACCAGTAAGTTAGTATCAATAAATTCGATGCATATTTTCAGAGAAATAAATTAGACAACTAATACCACACAGTAATAATGAATTGATATTACAATTGAAATAATCAAAGGTTTATTTTTATTAAAATAAAAAAAATTAAGTATTAAAAAATAATCAAAAAAAAGATAAATTAATTTTAAAAAATAAATTTATTTATTATAATTTGAAAATATAACAGTTATTAAAAGAAATAAACAAGTAAATAGAGAACTAATAATAAAAATAAATCAAGAATGAAACTTGGACATTATGAAATAATGATAACATCAAAATATTTTAATGACATTAATGATTTTATTAATTTAGAAATTGGAATTAAAAGATTTCAAGGAAACATGGAACGATTTCATTTTAATCCAATTCCATTAAATCAATATTCAAGAAAATTATTTACTAATATTGAAACATTTCATATTTATAATAAAGACGATGAGATATTTAATGACGGAAAAATATTTAAAAAAGTAATATGGTATTTAGTAAATTACTCAACATATTTAAAAGAAAAAGAACAAGGAAATATATGTAAAAATATAGAATATACACAACCAGATATAAAGAAACATGGAATTACAATACCACCAGAAGTTAAATCACTTGGAGAATATTGTTTTTATGGATTAAAATCAATTAATATACCATCAACAATTAGTAAAATAAGAAATAACAATTTTAGTGATAATTTATTAACATTAATCACAATTGATAATTTAAAATTTATAAGTAAAGAAAGAATATTTATGAATGAACCAGTGTTATTAAGTATTAAAACACCAATGAATATACAACAAATAAATAAGAAAAAAGTAATACGAAGAAATGTTAATGAATTTATTATTCCAACAACAATTAGTAAATTAGGAAAATATTGTTTTAAAGAATGTTATTCATTGACATCAATTATTATTCCAACAACAATTAATAAAATAGGAATGGGTTGTTTTAGTCATTGCTCAACATTAAATTCAATTACCATTCCACCAACAATTAGTAAAATAGGAAATTGTTGTTTTGATGGATGTTCAAAATTAACATTAATTGATATGGCACCATCAATACACACATTAGGAGATAATTGTTTTTAGAGGATGTTCGACATTAAAATCAATTACTATTCCATCAACAATTAGTAAATTAGGAAATGGATGTTTTGATAGATGTGCATCATTAAGTTTAATTAATATATCAAGAAGAATGAAAGAAATAGGTGGAGGATGTTTTAATGAATGTTTATCACTAACAAGTATTAATATACCAACAACAATTAGTAAAATAGGAGGAACATGTTTTTATGGATGTAAATTATTAAAGAATATCAATATAAAAAATGTCCAATTTGTTAGTGAAAACAGAATATTTTTAAATGAACCAATTTTATTGAGTATTAGAATCCCAGAAAATATAAAAGAGATTAACAAAAAAGAAATAAAACAAAGAAATATCAACGAATTTATTTTACCAACAACAATCACTAAATTAACAGATGAGTGTTTTAGTGGATGTACTTCATTAACGTCATTAAACATCCCTACAACTGTAAGTGAATTGGGAGATTATTGTTTTTGTGGATGTACAAGATTAAAATCAATTATTATACCATCAACAGTTAGTAAGATTGGAGACGAATGTTTTAAAGGATGTCAAAACATAAAAATTATTAAAACATTAAAAGAGTCCAATAAAGAAAATACAGAATGTGTTTTAGTGTAATTGATAATTGAATCAAATACCATTATTTCATCTAACAAATTTAACATTAACAGTTGTAGATGATTTCAAACAAAAATTGAATAATACTACATAGTACATTCTATATCGTTTATTTAAGAATTATTTGAAGATAATTAAGTATTTTAAGACATAATTATCACAAATAACCAAATATTTTATTAAAAGTTTAATTATCATCAATTATTTTGACCTTAACTTAATGATTTTAGAGAAATATAAAAGAACAATAAAAGATTATTAGAAGTAAGCAAAAAGTTATATAAAATAAACAAACAAAGAAGTAAATATTTTAATAATTAGTGAGTATTGTTTAAAAACTCAAAGAGTGTAATAAATAAAAAATATGAATAAATAAATAACAAATGAGTATTTTTATATAAAGAGTAAGCACTTTTCTTTATTAATAAATAAAGGTTAATATCATACAAACATATTATAAATTTGTATAATTCATTAAATATTTATATAGGAAAAACTATTTCAATCTTGTTAATAAAACAAGTATTAAATAAGTTTAGATATAATGTAATTTTATTGACTAATTCATAAGTATATACAGGTTTTGTATTCTTTTATTTGATGTTATCATTAATATTTCAGATCAATAACATTAAGACAAAATTCAACACTGTCATGTCATTCTAACTATTTGGTTACAAGGTCATCAACAAACATTAAAAATAGAATAGCTGAATTTAACGAGAAAAGAAAGATAAGATAGAGAGAATGAAAATTTATTGGTGTGTCATTTGTTACAGTTTTATATTAGAATAATCATAGTTTTTAGTGAGAATGAAATGAATAAGTTATATGATTCTTTTGATCAAAACACTTTGTTAAACTAATCTTTGTAAGACTTCACAAAATCAATATATATTCTTCAAATTTTAATAAAAAATATTATGGATTAATGTTTAAGTATGGTCATTCTGTACTTTCTAGACTCTCTAGATAACGATAGTATTACTAATTAACAAAACAAATACTTTGTACTTCTTCTATTACCTCTTTATTTTCTAATCATTCTTAAAAATTATACAAAATCTTATACAGCATTAGTAATGACTATGAAAATAAAAACATATCATCACACTCACCACAACATCTTTTACCAATGACAATACAACTATGCACTACGCTATAACAATTTACAGAAAGCATTCATGCTATCATTATATTTATCACAATACATCAGTATCTGTGATTCTTATTGTTTATTTTTATAATAAATATTGAATGTTATATTGAAACAATAAATGAAAACAGAATTTGAATGGTTAAAGGTTAGAATCAAACAATAACTAAACAATCTATTTGTTCAATAGTAATACTCAATAATACAAATAGTTGAATGAATAAATAGAAATAAACTCAACATCTTTGAGTACTGATTCTGAATGAAAATAAACTATAAAATTGTATAAATACAATAAGGACAACAACTAGAACATATGAACAAATAGTTAAAGAGAAAGACATACCAGAACAAACAGAATTAAAGAGTAGAAGATAAGATAATAGTTATGTATATCAACAATGAAATAAACAAAACAAGTAGAATAGAAGAATTTAACATATATGAAATTATTAAATAAATGAATTGAAATAGATGAAAGAAGAGAAAATGAAATAAAAATAAGGAATAAAATAATGGAAATAATATCATTCAAGAATGAAATATAATGAATACACAATTTATGTATTTTATGTAAAAAAGATAAATATTAATCATATTAAGAAGTTAAATGATATGAAAATAAGAATTGATTAATAATAATTAAAATAAATCAGAATAAAATGATAGAAGTTAATTAATTATATAATTTAGCTGAATAACTTGATGATTCTTCTCCTAATTGATCAATAACTTTTTTAATTTCATTTTCATCTTCTGATGTAAGAGTTTTTTTAGATTGAATAATAAGTTTTTCTAATTGAGTTGTTTCAATTTTTTTCTTTAATAACTCTTTTTGAAGATTATGTGCATTATCTATCATTTCTTTTAATCGTTGTGTTAGAAGAATTAAATTTTCTTTTCTCTTATCTTCAGTAGCATGTTCTTCTCCTTCCTTAACTAGTCGATTAATTTCATCTTCATTCAAACCACCATTCGATTTAACTTGATTTCCTGTTTTCTTTCCTGTTCCTTTATCAAGAGCAGAAACTTTTACTATTCCATTAACATCAATATCAAATGTAACTTGGATTTTTGGTATACCTTTCTTTGCTGGAGGAATTCCAACCAATTTAAATTCTCCTAACTTTTTATTCTTTGATGTAACTCTACGTTCTCCTTGAAATACTTTAATATCTACTTCTTGTTGATTATCCATTGATGTAGTGAAATCTTTTGAAACTGATGTAGGGATTGTTGTATTCCTATGGATTAATGGTGTCATCACTCCACCATAAGTTTCAATTCCTAAAGTTAATGGTGTAACATCAACAAGAATAATATCATTTTTCTTTCCTTCAATAATACTTGCTTGAATTGCTGCTCCAATGGCAACAGCTTCATCAGGATTGATATTTTTACATGGTTTTTTTCCAAATATTTCATGAACAGTATTTTGAATTAAAGGCATCCTCGTCATTCCTCCAACAAGTACAACATCACTAATATCTTTTTTTCTTAATTTTGCATCTTTCATACATTGAATACAACGATATTCTGTTCTTTTACAAATTTTTTTACATAATTCTTCAATTTTTCTTCTATTAATTGTAATTTCAAGTGAATCTTGTCCATCAAGATATGGTAATGAAATTATACTTTCTTCACTTGATGTTAATTCACATTTTACTTTCTCTGCTACTTCTTTATTCTACTAATTCCTTTTTTATTTCCTTGAAGATTTCGTTTATATTTTCTTTCAAATTCTTTAGAAATGTATTGACAAATAGCTTTATCAAAATCTTCTCCTCCATTGTATCTCCATTAGTTGCTTTAACTTGGAAAATTCCTTTATTAATATTAAGAATACAAATATCAAATGTTCCTCCTCCAAGATCATAAACTGCATTATTCTTTCCTTCATTTTCTTGTATCTATTCCATATGCTAATGCTGCTGCTGTTGGTTCATTAATAATTCTTTTAACTTTTAATCCGGAAAGTGTTCCTGCATCTTTAGTAGCTTGTCTTTGTGCATCATTAAAATATGCTGGACATGTGATAACTGCTTCATCTACTCTTTTCCCTAGTTTAGCCTCTGCATCTTTTTTTAATTTCTTAAGAATCATTGATGAAATTTCTGTTGGAGAATATGTCTTCCCATTAATATGAATCCATCCTTCTCCATTCCTTCCTTTAACAATTTTATAAGGTCTTCTTTCTTGTTTATCATTTTTGTATTGACACCCTATCATCCTCTTAATTCCACTGATAGTAGTTGTTGGATGTAATGCTTCCATTCGTTTTGCTGGTTCTCCAACTAATATTCCTGTTGGTGTAAAAGAAACACAAGATGGTGTTGTTCGTTTTCCTTCTGCATTCTCAAGAATTCGAGGTGTTGTTTTATCAAAAACACACATACATGAATTTGTTGTTCCTAAGTCAATTCCAATGCAAGTTGACCTTGTAGGTTGTGAGATGAACATGATAATAATTTAGTTCTTGTGAGTTGAAATTAACTTTCATTTTCTTGAACTTTCCGATAAATAAAGTTGAAAAGAAGATTTTTTAATCTTGAAATCAAAATGAATATTAATGCAAAAAGAAATACCACATGAAATCATCCAATTACTTGATGGAATTAAGTTTCAGAATGAAAAAATCTTTGAGATGCAAGAAGAACAAGTTCAATGGAATAAACAACATGCTATTAATCTTAAATGTATCTTAGACAAAATCAATGAGATGTATCAAATCATTAGAGACTTTAAACAAACAAAAACAAAGTCTATTCAACAAAATCTTAATACTCGTCCATCTCTTACCACTACTTTCACTCCTAAATCAATCAATAACTCATTACAAATCATCCCTAATGAAAGTTCATCCAAAAAGAGAATTTCTAGTCCTATTATCAATAAATCCTCTCATACTACTAATGTTAAAAATATTCAAAACACACAAAGAACAA
>NW_001855145.1:0-33168 GCF_000209125.1 Entamoeba dispar SAW760
TGATAATTTAAGTTAATGTTGATATTCATTAATGATTTTGATTACTCTCATGATTTTATTATTATTTATCATTTCTGTATATTTCTATAACAAAATAATAAATGAAACATCACATAACTATAAAATAAACATAATAAAAGAATGAGAAATGAATATTAATAAGAAATATAAAAGATATAATAATGAGAATAAGTAATAATTATAATATTTAATACATTTATTATCATCATATTCATTATATTTTTCATTCATCAATTCATTTATTTCATCATTATATTATTTTATCAATAATTCAAATAAAAATAATCAGTATTATAATACAAATAAATAAAATAAAACATGATATAAATAAAGTATTTGAAATTGTAACAAATAAAATAAAAGATATTTAAATGGAAAGAAATGTAGTGAATATATAAGAAATGTGTATATTTAATAATAAGAAATTAACAATAACCATATGGAGGTCATTAAATATAAAAAGAAATGTATTCATCAAAGTAGTAAAAATGCAAGAAGGAGTAATTATAAATTGAATTATTAAATCTAAAATACTCAATTATGATGCTTTAAAATATTGTAAAAATTATCCTAATACAATTCCATCTATTATTCATATATTGTTATGATATCATGTAATAAAGAAGAATCAAATATTAAAACATGACTATGTATGTAATCAAATATATAAACATACATATTTTAATGAATTTGATGAAATAGATTTTAATACATATCATAAATGTATTAATAATAATGAAATGGTTATAAATTACATTAATGATTTATTGGTTAGTGACAATTCTTTCAATACTAGAAGACCAGATATATATTATCAAATAATCAAAGAAAAAAATGATATATTAATGATGTTGATATATGTCAAGATAGAAATATAGAATTAATTATATTTACAAAATAAATAAATACAAAGAATTACAAGAGAAGTTAATACAAAATAGAGAATTAATTTATGTAGAAATAATACCTGTAATATTAACAATAAATTAATACATAAAGAAACAGTAAGAAGATTAAAATCACTAAAATTACAAATCAACTTCAACAGAATACTACGAACAATCATTATTAAAAACATGAAATACTTAATGTTCTACATATTCAACACTGGCAACACATTAGAAGAAGAACTTTCTAATTCTCATATATTAGAAATGAACTCTATTATAGAAATAGAGCATATTAAAACACTGAAATAATCACTTCTTAATTTGTTTGTTATTCTTTTGTTTTCTCTTTAACTTTATTTTATTCAGTATTACACCTTTTTTCTTATTTCTTTTTACATTCTATTATTATTATTTCTGTTAATGATTATTCTTTTGAATGTTTTTATTGATTTTATATTGTTCTTCTACGTATTTCTTAATGGTGTTATTCAAAGTATAACATCACATTTTGTTGTATTCTTATATTGAATAAAAGGATTTATCATACAATTTTATAAATGAAGAAGAATAGTGTTGAATGTAAATGTAAAAAAGAAGTGTTTCTGTTCTCTAAAGAGGTGAAGTGTTTTTGTATTGATTTGTAAGAGTTGAAAGTGGAAATCAGAAGATACTTAATAAAACTATAATGAAATAGAAAAAGAATTATAATAAGATTCTTAAAATTAATAAGAAGATATAAACAACTAAAATATCAACAAACATCATTACAATGTCTGTCATTAACAAACAAATTAAATCTACTGTATCTACTAGTGATTCATGTATTAGGAAGAGAAAGTGAATAATGAAATTAAAGAAGAAAACATTATTAATGTGTATACAATAAATGTGGTATTTGTTTAGAGTTAAAAAACAAAGAATGAAGAAGGAGTTCAAAGGATTAATATTAATTGAGATTATGATGAAATGATTCAAAAGAAAATTAATAATACATTTCAAGAAATGGAGATGTTCATAGAACAAGATAAAAAGGGGAAATACATCAAAGAGAAATAGATAAAACAATTATTATAATACTTTAGATGAAGAAATAAGTAATTATGGAAAAAGAAATAAGAAACAAGAATAAGTTGTAACACAAATAAAAAAGAAAGAATAACAAAATATAATGAAACAAACAAAGAAGAAATATATGGAAAAGGAGAAAAAACAAAGAATAATATATTAAAGAAAATAAAATTAAAGAATATAAAAAATCAATGAATTAATAATGAAATTGATTCTAGTATTAACTTTCTATTAAATACTCATAATTTAATTTGTTATGAAATTCATTATAATAAAGAAAAATGGAAATAATTAGAACAAACACCAATAATACAACCATTTATTTATTATTATTAATTGTATGATAATATTCAAATAACTTTTATGATTAGAATTTAAATTTAAACAATGTACTACTAAATAATTGATAGATAAGATATTTCACACTAAATTTAAGAGTTTCTAATATATTTGAAGAAACAAAATAACCTAACTTTAATCAATAAACACAAAATTGGAGATAAAATATAAAATAAACAGAATAAGAAAGTTAATGATATTTAATGTATTTAGAATAGTTATATAACATAATATTTATTGTAATATTCTTTTAAAAGTATTAAATCAGAATGAAAAGAAAGAAGAAATAAATAATAAGATAACTATAAACAAAGTAAGTAGAAGAAAGATAAATAAATTCATAAACATTAATCATATTTTAGTTTTAATAATAATTCAAATACAAAGATAAATGATAATAATTTACATTTCAACATAATATTCATTTTATCTTAAATCATTATTGAATCAAGTTATTTTATATTGTTTTTAACAATATAATTAACATCATTTCACTTTTTATTATACACATTCATTATTAACTTATCAAATGATGAAAAATACAAGAATGTTATCAATCATCAACATTTATTTTATTGTAAGTTTCATAAATAATAATAGAACAAAAATGAATCACAAATAAATAAAATGAACAAGAAATATGTATTTTATTATAATTCACTTTATTAATTGAACAAGAAATTAGAAATTGTTTACTATTCAATGAACAATCATTTAATACAATTTCATAATCCATTGATAAACAAGATACAACAAAATAATCAAAATGATAATGAATATGAGTATTATAAGAAACAAATAAATATAAGAATAAGAAAATAAGAATATAAAGATAGAAATATTAAAGAAATAAAGAAGAATGAAATACAAATATACGAAATATAAATAATATAGAAATAGAGAATATGATATAATAGAAAATAAAGAAGAAAGAAGATAATAAATATATAGAAATAAATGTAATTGAAATAGAAAATATAAAGAAATAAGAAAGTTCAAAAAGAATATAATTAAAAGATAAATAAACAAGAAATAAAATAATAAGAGTAATAGATATACATATTAAAACATGAAATAAAATATATAGAATACAAAAAGAAGAAGATATACAAAAAGAAATAATAGAAAATAATCAAATGAAAAGATTAATAGAATAAAATAAGAAATAAACATAAATAAAATATAAAGAAATAAAGAATCAAATATAAAAAGATGATAAAGAAATAAATCAAAAGAAGAAATAATAAGAAAATAACATATTATAAAAATAAAGAAGAATAAATAATCAGAAAGAATTTGAATCAAATCATAGAAAAAGAAGAGAATAAAGAATCAAATTAAATCAAAATAAATGAAATAAAATATATAAATAATATACAATGATATATTTATTACACATTATAAATTAACAAATAATATAAAATGATAATAATAAATGAAATGTATTATAATCAATTTACAATACAAATATATTTACTTAATATATTTAATAAAATAGAAAATATATAATATAAATATTTGATATAAATGATAACAATATATCAAAAGAATATAATAATAAATTAAATAAATAAAAAGATTTTTAGAAAGAAATAAAAGAATATAAAAGAGATAATATATAAATTAATAATAAAGAAATAATATAAAAACAGTAATATAAAACCATCTTAAACAATATAAATCAAATATATTTGAATTATTAAATAATCTAAATGAATATGAATTATTTTATTTATTAATTTTCTTTTATATACTAAAGATTTTAATAATATCAAAAGAAAGATGGTAATCAAAATATTAAATAAATAAATTATATTAGAGAATGTTGATATTATGAATTATTTGATTTTTATTCAATTTGATTATATTTTAAAAATTAAGATATTTATATTACTTCTATCATTTTAATGAAAATATAAAGATGAAATAATATGAATATATTATTTATTCATTTTTAAGAAATGAGAAATAATATAATAAATAAAGAATATAAATAAATAATATTGTTATAATAAATTAACAAATCTAATTTATCATTCTTAATGAATAAACTAAATATCTCAATGTTTATTATTTATTATTTATTTAATATTTTTATAATTGTTTTAATTTAATTCATTTTTAATAAATAAAAGATAAAAAGTAATCAAAATAGTTAGAGTTCTACTATTATATAATTAATATATTGTATAATTTAAAGAATAATAAATATAAATTATGTTATTTATTTTGTTTTGATGATTATCATTATTATATTTGTTTAAATTATATTTAATTTTATAATTATTTTTATTTGATTAAGTTAATATTTTCATTCTGATTATTTTATTATTTCATTTTATTTATTTTCTTTTATCTTCATTATATATAATTTTTATATTCTTTTTCATTTTCATGTTTATTTTCTTATAATTATATTGTTTCCTTTTTCTTTAACCTTTCTGTTATATCATTTCATTCTTTTATTCTTGTTTCTATGTTCATTGTTCATTTTGAATTACTTCTTTTTATATTTTGTTTTTATATCATTTTATTACATCAATCGTTCTATTTATGTTCATTCTCATCTTTATTTATTTTATTATCATTCATTAACTTTAACAATTTATAATTAAATATTCAGAATTTAACAAAATATTAATTATAACCAAATTTATTTGTTTATGACAATTGTTTATTAAAATTTACTTTATAATATTATGTTTCTCTTTATATTTAATTATTCTTTGAAATTATTAATTGTTGATACAATTTATTATATTTAATACTATCATTATCATTTATTTGTGTTTATTTATGTTACAAACAATATTCTATTTTAAATCATATTCTTTTTGATTTATTTGATATTGTTAATTTAGATTTTCAATTCTTCAATTTATTTAACATTTTCTGTATTTTTCACATATTTTTATTCCTTTCTTTGTTTATTCAAATGTCTTCTATTATATTTAATCATTTATCATTCTTTATTTTATTGTTGTTGATGTTATCATATTATGTATTTTGTGTTTCTTTATCATTTATTTATCTTTTTCTCTTGTTATTTTGTGTTTGATTTGATTTATCTCTTTCTTCTTATCTCATTGATTTCAGTTGAATTATCATTACCTCTTCTTTCTCTTTATTTCTTCTTTCTCTTTCTTTTATTATTAGTTTGTCATTTTCATTATATGATTGTAAATGGATTGTTCTTTTTATTTGTGTTTTCATTTAATTTCCTCTCTTTTTATTTTGTATTGAGAGTAAACAATAATCAATATTTAAAGTATATAATTAAATGAAAATGATATGCCATTTCATCATTCTTCTTTTCATTGTAGTGATCATTTTAGAAACAAATTAGAAATAAAAAATGATGAAAGTAATTAAAATGAAACAGTAAGAAGAATATAACAACTAAATTACAATATATTTCAAATAATTCAAAGAACTATTATTTCATATTATGGATATATCAAAATTACCAAACACTAAAAGATGATGATTATAATACATTTGTATATTTATTGTATGGTATTATTTAATCATTAATAGTTTGTTGTGTTTGTTTCAAACAATGTAAAATAAATTAAGGAATCAAATATACAATAATTTTATTTGTTTTTTGTCGTTTTTAATTTTGTTGTTTTATTTATTTTTGTGTTTATTGGTTTGTTGTTATTTATTTATTGTGTTATTAATAAACCATTTTAAAATTATTTATTTTTAATTTATTTAAATTATTTTAAACATCTC
This sequence comes from Entamoeba dispar SAW760, assembly GCF_000209125.1. NCBI lineage: Eukaryota > Evosea > Mastigamoebida > Endamoebidae > Entamoeba > Entamoeba dispar. The sequence continues at coordinate 6,057 of NW_001855145.1, forward strand.
TTTACCCCCTTTTCATAAAAATATGAAGTTATGAGAAGATGATATGATGAAATAGAATAAGTATGTTAATCATTATAAAATCATAATAAAATGATAGTTAATGAGAATGAAAGAATATGTTTTCTATCGTCAAATTAATTATCGATAATTATTCTCATTTAAACATATTTCAATTAAATTAAATATGAACAAACCATATTCACTTTATTTTCTTAAACAATCATTTAATGTTAATATTTTAACAATCAAATTTTTTTTTAATTGAAGTTTTAAGAAATATTTGTTGTTATTGAATGATAATAAGAAAGAAATAATAACCCTTTTCATCACAAATTCTTACAAATAAATTAAAATAAATTATATAAATTTATTATATTCTAAAAATAAAAGAATAAAAAAAGAAATAAAGAAAAAAAAGTAAAATAACTCAAATAAACAAATACAATGTGGTGTTGTTTATTACTTCTATTTATTTCATTTTGTAATGGTGAATATTGTCAAAAAGTGGAAGGGAATGATGTTATAATCTATGAAAATACTTTTTGTACTGATCCGACTTCAAGTGTATTAACAGGAGATTATACTAAATATTCATCAGTTATTATTTCAGTTAATAATAATGACATTAAACCACTTTATTTTGGTTCAACAAATCCATTTAAAGCGAATAATGTTATTGTAAGATTAGAAGAAGGAATTAGTAAAAGTTATTGTCTATACTTTAGAAATATTGAAACAAACATTGAACTTGAATTAATTAAAAACTCTTATTCATTTGAAAATGTTCAATTTAATTTCTATAATGGAAATAGTCCAACAAGAATAATTGGAGATGTTGATGAATTGTTAGTTCGTGGAATTGATGATTATGATTATAATTATCATTTACCTATTCAACGTACTTACTTCAATTCAAATCCTACTACTTTAATTGCTGATCTTAGTTATGTTAATATTGGTATATGGTATTTAATATCATCGTATGAAGGATCAATCAATAAAATAACATCAACTTCATCAAGTGATAAATATTTTAATCAAACATGTGGTGGAATGGTTCGTTATTTTAGTTATTATTGTATTGAAATTCATGATATAACAACAGAATGTAATCATCAATTTAAAAAAGATGAAGAAGATGATTTTAATTCATTTATTGTTACTACCACTGTATCTTTATCTAATTATAACTATCATCTATCATTATCAACAAATAATTATATTATTAGAAACAACTATGATTCATCAAAGACTCATAGAGTATATACATATCCTAATCAATGGTTAAAATATGAATCATCAAATCAAATAAAGTTCAATGTTTATAGAAAGAAAGAACCATATCAAATAATCAAATTCAGTTTAAGAATTGAATCATCAAATGAAGGAACAACGTTAATTAAAGAAGTAGAAAATAATGATAAATCAATTTCAACAGTAATTATTTCTTCTTCAAAACCTTTATATGTTTTAGGTGATGTAAAATTTTCAAAAACAACATTAACAACAAAGAAAAGTCAAATAATGATTATTAGAATGAATGGTGTTACATTTAGTAATGGTAAGAATGATTATCATTGTGATACAATGATTTATAAAGAAGAAACAAGAGAATGTATTGAATGTGAAAAAGGATATTATTTAAATTCAAATAAAGAATGTAAATATAATTCACATTGTAATAAAATAAATAACCAAAGTCATTGTATTGAATGTGAATATGGATATTATCTTAATTTAAATACAAAAACATGTGAAGAATTCAAAAATGGATGTAAAATTGGAAATGAAACATATTGTTATCAATGTAAAGAAGGATTTATTAAAGAAAATGGAGAATGTAAAGAAATTGATAATAAATGTAATAAATCAGAAAGAAATTATTGTTTAAAATGTTCAAATGGATATAAAATACAAAATAATCAATGTGATGGAGATAAAGAAGATCAATGTTATTATGAAGGAAATAAATGTGTATCATGTTCAAATAGATATACATTAAACAATGGAAAATGTTTAAATAAAGAAAAGAATCAAAATGGAAAGAATGAAGAAATATATTGTGAAAATGGAAAATACATCAATAATAATAAATGTATAGAATGTTCAAAATCAGAAATATGTCAAACAAATGATATTGAAATAAAATGTAAATATGAAGAATATTTAGATAATAATAAATGTATAAATAAAACATGTGAAGAAGATATGATAAAAGATCAAAATGGAAAATGTAATAATAAAAATAATATTCAATATTGTTCAAATAAATCATATGTTAATGGAAAATGTGTTGAATGTTCAAATACATATTCACCTAATTTGAAGGGAGAATGTATTAATACAAAAATAGAATATTGTGAAGAACAAAATACATATGGATGTAAAAGATGTAAAGAAGGATATTATTTAACAAAAGATATGAAATGTTTAAAATGTGATGATAAATGTGAAACATGTTATGGAATATCTACATATTGTATGAGTTGTTCTAATGATAAATATTTAAGAAATGATAAAACATGTCAATCAAATGAAGAATTAAATGGAACATGTTTACAAATATTAGCAGATGGAAGTGGATGTGGAATATGTAAGAATGGATATTATAGAAATGGGAAAGGATGTTCAAAATGTGAAAAAGAATGTTTAACATGTAATCAAAAAGATAAATGTATAAAATGTGGAGAAGGATATTTTATGAGTTCAACAGGAATATGTAAATCAACAACAACAATTAAAGGATGTAAAGGAGAAATAGATAAAGAATATGGATGTAGAGAATGTTTAACAGGATATTATTTAATAAATAAAGAATGTTCAAAATGTGGAAATAAATGTATAACATGTTTAAATGAGAAAGAATGTAATAAATGTGAAGAAGAATATATAATAATAAATAAAGAATGTATTCATTATTCAAATATTAATAAATGTAAAGAAACAAAAAATAATAAATGTTCAAAATGTTCATTTTGGTATGGAATCAATGAAGAAGGAACAAAATGTAATAAAGAAATAATATGGTGGATGATAATGATAATTATCATCATTATACTTATTATCATCATTATAATAATTATAATTATAATAATAATGATTAATTACATTATAAAACGCAAAGAAAAGAAAGAACAAGAGAAAACAACAACAATATTTAAAATTTCACAATCAAATATCAAATTCATATCAATTGGAGATGGAATAATAACAAATAAAAAAGAAATAGAAATAGGAGAAGGAGAAGAAATTGAAGTAAATAAAGAAATCAGAGAATTAATATGTATTGGAAATGAGAAGAAAGAAAAAAAGAAAATACAAATAAGTAGTAAAGAAGAAAATGAAAAATATTCAATTAGAACAAACCCAAATATTATTACAATTGAAGGAGGATATGCATGTGAATTTGAAATATTCATTACAATCAAATGTACTACTAAAATTAAAGAACAAATAATGATAATTAGTAAAACACTTAATAAAACACAAGAAGAAATAATTAAAAGTATTTCAATTAAAGGAGAAACACAAATATCAACACGACTTGATCCGGATGAAATAAAAGAAGAAAATAAAATAGGAGAAGGATCATTTGGAATTGTATATATAGGAGAATTTAGAGGGAATCAAGTAGCAATTAAGAAAATGAAACAAATTGATAAAGATGAAGATAAAATGAAAGAATTTGAGAAAGAAGTAATGATGTTAGATAAATTTAGAAGTGAATATATTATTCATTTTTATGGAGCAGTATTTATTCCTAATAAAATATGTATGGTAACAGAATATGCAAAATATGGATCAATACAAGATTTAATTAATAAAAGAACAAACACAGAAATACCAAATAAAATAAGAATTAAATTCATGATAGATGGAGCAAAAGGAATTTCATATCTTCATTCAAATGGAATACTACATCGAGATATTAAACCAGATAATTTTCTTGTTGTAACACTTGATGATAATATTGGAGTTAATTGTAAATTAACAGATTTTGGAAGTTCAAGAAACATTAATATGATGATGACAAATATGACATTCACAAAAGGGATAGGAACACCAAAATACATGGCACCAGAAATATTAAATCGAGAACATTATAAAATGGAATCAGATATATATTCATATTCAATAACAATGTTACAAATCATTACATGGCAAGATCCATTTCCTAAAACATTATATCCACATCCATGGGATATAGCAAATACAATATCAACAGGTAAACGACCAAAAATAATACAAGAAGTTAAAGAAGATATTAAAGAAATTATTGAAAAAACATGGAAACAAGAAGCAAAAGAAAGATTAAGAATAGAAGAAGTAGTAAAAATGTTAGAAAGAATTGAAAATAAAGAATGAAAAGAAACATAAAAGAAATAGAATTAATATTTCATTTAATTCTATTAAACAATCTAATTTTATTAACATATTTTATCATTTTATTTTATTACAAATAAAGAAATGAACAATAAATAAATTAAAATAGAATACATTCATTCAAAATAACTATATAATAAACAAAATGAAAAATAGAAGAATAAAAAGATACTAAATAACAAGAATGAATACATAATTATAAATTATATTATAATAAATTTGTTTTGATTTATTCATTTTATTTTCTTTTGAATATGTTTGTTTGTTAGAATTATTAAGATTCAAACCTAACACATCAGAAACCATATGGAACCCTAATATGTCCAATCAGTGAATCCTCAGTTATTGTCTGGTCATGTATGTCTTTTGTGAGTAACACACCACCTAAGAATAATTGGTTATTGTTTATTAATATTTATTATAAATAATCGTTATGGAGTATTATTTATTATGATAGTAATATTATCATTTGTTAGTGTCAATGTATTTATCAAAGATAGGTTTGAGATGAGTACATGATGTGTTATTAAGAAAAAAGGATTCTTTAAGTGATTTGATGATAAATGAGATGAGGCATAGTGATAGTGTTATTAATATATTCAACACAATATAAAATTATAAAGAGTGGAGAATTTTAATACTCGTTAAATTCCAATAATAAATGAAATAACAACTTAAATAAGGAATTTTTTAATTCGACCATGATTGAAAAACAGTATTTGAATAGAAATAAAATGTGTTGAATAAACTGGTTTGCTCACTTCTCAATATGGTGAAAACCTAATCATAAGTAATTCATATTTGATTTCATTTTCTTTCACTTGAAATATTCACATTTATTGTGTTATTTTAATGAATAATAAGAAAGAATGAAATTTAATCAAATATGATTTAATTAATAATTTGTATTTCATTATGTTGAGAATTGAATAAATTAGTTTATTCATTATTCTTTATTTCTAATGAATTAAAGTATTTTCAATTATTTTCAATTGAAATATTTTATTTAATTTGTTATTTGAATTTTAATTTAAAATTAATGATTATTGAAATTGGTTATTGTTTACATTGTTATTTTAAGAAGAATACATCAATATCATTATGATTATGTTTCATCTTTATTAATATCAACAACTATCAGTAGAATCAATTTAATTATTAATAATATTTCATATTCAACTTTAAACTATCATTAATAAATAATATTTCATCATAATAAACAACAACTATTTAAAACAAATAACATTCTTCAATATTCAATCATACCATTTCTTATTAAATAATAACCAATACAAATCACCATAATATTGAATGTTGAATATATTACTAAATATATTGTTATTATCAGATGATAATTGATGGTTTAAATTTTGATTTCATTTTAATGATAGTGTGTATTGTTTCTGAAATAATACATTTGAATCATAATGAAATTGAAGAATGTAATAAATAAATGATAGAAAAGAATTGAATGAAAAGAATGAATAAAAATTAATAACCAGTTATTATATTGTTCATTGTATGATGAAAATAAATAAATGAAATAAAATTATCAAATTATAAAAACATTAATTAAAACATATTAATGAAATAAAATAATAATAATTAAGTAAAAAGTAAAATGAAATGATAATTATGATTATTTGAATTAAAATTTAAATTATTTCTTTATTATTCTTATTATCTTTTCTTTTATTCTCTTTCTTTCTATTTTTATTATTCTATATTATTCTTATTTTATTCTTTCTATTCTTTATTTTCTTTATATTTTATTTCTTTTCTATTTATTATTATTTATCTTTATTTCTTATTCTATTAGATACTTTAAATATAGTATTTCTAGAATACTATCAATATTCCATATCTATCTTCTTGTAATAGTTGTTTCCCAACCATTTATAAAATGAATTGGTTGTATTATTACGTAAAACAGTTTGTATGTTTATTTCTTTCTTTTTTTCTGTTTAAATACCATTTTTTAACCCTTGTTATTATTCTTTTACTATTCTTTTACTATTCAATTTTATTATTATTTTATGGTTTTATATTTGTTTTATATTCTTATCAATTCTTGTTTTCTTTATTATCATATCTCTGTTTCATTCGTATTTATCCGTTCTTTAATACTTCTTTCTATTTCTATTTTATTCACTTATTCTTTGTTTATTATCATTTGTTATTACTTTCTCATTATTTAGTTGGTTTATTATTATTTTATTCTTTAATTAAATGATGTTGATTGGTTATTGTTTTGTTTTCATGCAATTAATAATGTTATCTTCATATTCATTCATTTCTTTTATCATCTTCATCACTAACAATGAATAACAAATAATAATAAAAGAAAGAATATAAAATGAAATCACAATGACAATTATATAATAATATAATGAATATGATTATAATTTAAAAGAAGTTAAGAACATGAATATAAATTCATTATTATTATTATATTCATTATATTTCATTATTTATCTTATTATGTCTATAATTTAAATTGATTATCAATTATCATTTATTTATTATATTTCTTTATTATTTATTATTTCATTTTAGGATTAGATTCGAATGTAGCACGTCAGAGACACCACACAGAATCCTAAAATATTACCATCTTTCGAATCCCCCCAGTTATCATCTGGTTATGGCGTTATATTTAGTTAGAAAAACATCTTACTCAATACTGCAAGAATAACAGTGATTATTATGTACAATGATGGAACGTTATTGATATAAAGTGTATTTATTTATAAAGATGGTATTATTACTTGTTGGGATACAAGTATAATTGATAATATATTCACCAAAGAAAAAGGGTTTGGTGGTTGATGCTAAAATGAAAAATAATCATAATAAATACTGACAATGATATATTCTTCTTAAAATAAGAAAATAAAGAATAATTTTAATACACATCAAAATCAAATAGAAATTAAATAATGAATATTAAATAATAGATGTTTAACACTCTATTGTACAATAAATAAATAAAGAAATGAATGTCATATTTCAACAAATATAATCAAAGAATATACCAATAGTTGATAAACAAATACCTTTAAAGCAAAGGGACGTTATTATTTAATCTTTGCTGAGCAATGAACAATAGAAAACTATTAACATTTAATTATCTCCTGTTTATTAATTAGAAAAGAAAATAAAACTGGTAGAAGAAAAAGAAATCAGTTTAAACAAAGTGAAAATTAAATATGTTTTATAAAATTACTATGAATTATTGGAGTTGGTTATTAGACATGAAGTAGACCAACAAAATATAATATAAAGAAAAAGTAGATGAAACCATAGTAATATAGTGTAAATTTTCTTTTATATGAACAGTATAAGTTATTTTGTTATTATCTTCTTCAATATTTTTGTTTTAATAAGATTTTAGTATACATCAAAGGATTTAAAACATCAATATTCTTGATAAATAAATTATATTGGTCATAACAATTATTATTCATGAATCAATAAGTTGTTTGATTTCACATAGTTTATTTTATTAATTAATAGAATCTTTATGGATAGTTGATAATTATTTCTAATTTCATTAAGTTTATAACAATCATTTTTGTTAGTATTGATTAATACTACATTTATTGGTATATTTCTTCTGCATATTACAACAAATAACACTATTACTATGAATAAATAAAACAAGAAAATAACAGTTGAAGAATAAACCATTAAATAATCAATGTTATCAAATGGATTAGATAAAAGAAAAAAGAATAATAAAGAGGAATTGAAACAAATAATAAAACCAAATCATTTGTTAGTGGAGTAGAGAAATATGATCATGAAAAATTATCAATAATAAATATTATTTTTTGGAGATACTTTATTTCATTCATGTGATTTAACAAAATAACATAAAAGACAAGTAACTATAAAACTTTGTAATCAAAAACAATATCTTTATTAGTATTTCATTTAATCATTCATTAGTCATAACATTGTTTTGTTCATTTCTTTTTATTCTAAACAACAAACTTATCAAAAAACTAATCAATTTATGTGTGTTATTAGTTTCGTATTAACGATTGAATCCACCACCAAAACCTCCCATTGGCATGTTATTAGGAATAAATCCTCTCATCATTCCAAATCCTCCCATCATTTCATTTTGTTGTTCTGTTATTACTTCAACATTATCACAGTCAATCTGGTTGATTGAATTTGATGTATCAACTATCTTTATATCATGACATCTTACCATTTTAACTTCTTTTCCTTTCATGTCATTATCAATATCAATTAGATCACACTCTTCCATTTCAAGCTTCTTCAAAGATTCACTTAATTTAATTCTAATGTCATTCATTCTTTTCAATACAAGTTCTTCTTTACATCGTTGAATGATACTATAAGTTTCAGTACTGTTAATTATACAGACTTTGTTACATGGTACAATTGATACAGTTCCATATAATTTAGTATTTTCAATATGCACTTTGTCAATGATATTGTTATCATCAATTGATGATACACCAATACCTACTTGACTATCAATAACTTCTAATGATTTTTTAATTTTACCAATTTTAAAATAGTTATTCTCAAATTTGTTAATCATTACTGATTCAGCACATCCAATTCTTGATGTAGTTTTTTCACCAATAAATGGAGTATCATTACCCATACAATTAATGAGTTTGATATTTCCATATTCTTCATATTCTCCTTCAAATCTGAATTTTTTACAATTTTCTATTGTAACATCACTATTAATATTACTTCTAATTTTAATATTATGATCATGAATATTTCTTATTATAACATATTTCTTATCTGTTTCTATTTCTATATCTTTATTTGTATTATTTATTTCTATTATTTCTGTATCTTCTTTTATAACATTCTTTGTTTCTGGAATATTACATTCTTCATTATCTATTGTGATGATTTCTTCAATATTATCTAACTTCCCTGTGATTTCTGTGTTTTTACATTTTGTTATTTTCATTTCTTTGATTTGATTCTTGTTGATTATGAATTGACAATTCTCACATTCATCAATACATAATTTCTTACATTTATCAAATAATTCTTCAAAGATATAATCTTTCATTGATACAATATATATCTCTTCTGCTTCTTTCAGAGGTACTTTAATGTATTCTTCAATTGATTTAAATATAATTCTTTTTGGTTTAACATCAATTTCATTGATTGTAGATTCAATAACTTTCATTGTATTACATCTTTCATTTCCTGTAATATTCACTTGTTTAGATTGTGATACTATCAGTTTATTGATTGGACATTTTGATTTTACATTAATCTGTTTTCCTTCTAATATTTCAATATTTTGTTCATTATTAGATTCTATTTCAAATTTGAAATTCTCACATTCTTTAATACAAATATTGTTTGATTTATTTGTTGATAATTTGATTTGTGTTTGTTTATTTCTTTCTAATTTCAATCTTTCAATACAATCTGATTTAATATTAATTTTACATTCTCTACAATTGATTACTTCAATACTCTTTAATTTATTTGATATTAAACTAACATTTAAATTAGAGCAATAGTTCAATCGAAGTAATTCAAGATTTTGGAATGTGTAGATATTCTCTTGTATTTCTTTCCAATATCTTCTTTTATTAGTTGTAGTAATTCCCTGTTCTTCATTCTTTTCATTTATTTTTATTTCATTAATCCCATCTATTATTAACTGTTTTAAATTATTTATTGATTGAAGTTCAAGTGAAGATTGTTGTCCATGCATTTCTACACACTCAATATGTTTGTTGTTCATTATTAATTTTGAATCCGATAAACTAAAAGAAATATATTTGATAGATTCAGGTAATTGTGATGTTTCAAATACTATTAATTCATTACATTGTCCAAACAGTCCTTTTCTGTTATCATAAATTGTAAGAGAATTAGCACAAAGATCATTAATAATTTGGTGAACTTTCTTTCTATTTTCTTCGTTATTTATATCGTTTATATTGATATTAACATTAACAGTACCCTTAAATGATTGTTGAAATCTAGGTTTTACATTTGAAAATAATAATTCATGTGAAGATCTAATATGTTTAACATTGCTTTCATTGTTTGTTTCTGGTATAAAAACTCTGGTTGAATATACTCGAATAGATTTTGGTATATCCATTAATATCTCATCCGTCAATTGACAATAGCAAATCATTAGTACATTCTTTTTTTCTACATTTTTAATACATTTTCCATTTGTACTTCCTACAACTATCATTTCGCTTGGATAAAATGATTCATCTATTTTCATTTTATCAAATATTGTATCAAACTTCTTTGCAATTGACTCATTACATCTTATTTTAATTCCTTTTTTCATGTTTTGAATAATAATTCCTATCACTTCCTCTGAGGCATAAGAAAAACAAGTCATAGACTCCACTTTTTGAATAATTTTAATTAGTCTTTCTTTTTCTTCTTCTGTCATAATTAATTCTTCCTGACCAACTTGATTGTTTTGGTTGTTTTCCGTTACTCGCTTTAAAAAATGTTGTAAATCATAATTCCTTATCTTTTCAACTTTCATTAATACACTTTCATCAACATTCAACAAATTGCAATTACAGGTCTGTGGATTAAATATTCTACAAAACTTATTAACGTCTTTTTCTTATGTAAACCATGGGCTAATTTTTAATGAGTTAATTGCAATCCCACATTTTTTATTAATCATTTCAATGTTTTGGACGTCATTCATGTCTTCAACATGAAGTGCCACCTTCATTAAATAAACCATATCGAGTTGTTTCATCGTTCTTCTTTTATAATTTGATGGTTTAGTGACTCATTAAATAGTTCAATTATTTATTTTTTAGTTCATTTTATTTTCTTAATATAAATGAAAAGTAATACATAGATAGAAATAAGATGATGTTTGAAAATAACAACATATTTTATTGTTTTATTAATAGAGTATTATCTTTTTTATATTTATTTATTTGATATTTTGAATGATAATGAAATATTTCATTTTCATTAAATTTATCATTGTTTAATTTTATTTTTATTTAATTTGATGAATTCATTCATTTAAACATAAAATAAATGTTATTCTAAAGATTCAATAATAAATATTGATATTCAATTTATCATTCAATTATATTCAAATTAAATATTCTTCCTCTTTATTTAATTATTCATTAATGAGTTATTTATTTTAATGAATGTTTAATAAATGTGTTCATTATAATGATGAATGATAAAATAAACATTTAAAATAAATAAAATGAAATAATACAACTAATAAATGTATTAATTATCAATTATTTCATTAATACAATTCATTTATTGATTATGAAATTAGATATTAATAACATTAATAAATGAATTGATTATCATTTAGTTTATTTCTTATTTTATATATCATAATATTAAAATATAATTTAAATAATATACAATGAATCAATATTAAATAAAATGAAAATGTTAATATTTGTATTATTTTATCATTTTGTAAATGTATTCAATATAAATTATTATTTAATATGATAAAATAAAAAATAATAAAGTATATTTCTATTATATAATAGAATAATCAATTAATATCAATATCATCAAAAGATAGATTGATGAAATATATTTATATTAATGATATTTTGATTCATCATAGATTTGTAATATATTGTAATATATTTGATTATTCATTTCTCTCTAAATATCATAATTTATCATTACATTTCTAATTGAATAATAATCACATCAATAAATATGAAATAAAATGAATGAAATTCATAGTGATTAATTATTAATTTACAATACACAACATCAAATAAATATAATAAATAAATAAATAAAAACAATAACAAATAATAAATTATTTCATTTTTGTTTTTTAAATAAAAAGAATAATAATAAAATATAATTAAAATATAATAAAAGAATGACAAGAACTATAAATTGCTCATTATTAATTAAATCTATACATTATAATATATTTATCATTCACTTTTATTATATTATTATGATTATTTCTTCTTCACTTCCTCTACTATTCTCCATTCCATGACTTTATTATCACTCTCTTAAACCATCAATTTGTTTAACACATAAAACTAAAAGTCTATGAAATATCATTTTATAATAACTTAATGAATGATATTCAATTCTTATCTTTATTATAATTCTTTCATTTTATTTACTGATTTTCTTTGGTTGTGTTTTTTAACTTTGAGCAAATGTGAATTTATTCATTACCAACAACATACAAAACATATGAGATGTTATTAATTGTATTTTCATTTATAAATACAACACTGATAAGAATATTTAATTGTTTTTCATCCACTTTTATAAATTAGTTATTCATTTGATTTGATATTTGAAATGTACATAAACAATCTTGATAATACAAAAGATGTAAGAATTTTATTTTCATCTTCATCCATCTCTTTTTGATTATCATCATATTGTCATGATTATTGCCATCTGTGTTATTTGTTTCTGACTATCATCTTTATTTTCATTTGATTGATCAGTAGTTTCATTGTTTGAACAACTTTCATATAATTGTTACTAACTCTGATGTTGTTGTTTTTTCTTTGTAATTAGCTGAAGTTCTAAGAAACTTTGACATTGATTAACATCAGTAATTGGTTAGTTCATGGAAGTGATAATATTTATTGAAACAAAAGAAAATAACAATAAGAATGGGAAGATTGTATAAATATCAGATGGGGTTGTTGTTTAAATAATGTAATAATGTTGTTACATCATTATCTTAAATCAATATATGAAACAAATATGTTTGAAATGAACTATTTCAACATTTGAATATTGAAGTACAAACAAAAGAAAATAAATAATGATAATGATTTGACAAACAATTTATTATATTTTTGATCAGTATTTCATTGTCACAACAACAAAAGAAAAACAAATAAACAATCTTATACCTAAAGAATGTTTTCATTCATTAGATTAATTATTCATCCTAGTTGAATTTCTTTTTCATTTTGATGAGAAAACTAAAGAAGAATAATTGTTTTGATGAGATAATTATTTGGTATTTCTCAACTCCAAATGATTGCAATAGAGGTAATTTAGAATGAAGTTAAGAAGTAGATATTCGTTTAAATTTATCATAAAGATTAAAGTTGTTGTTATGAATTGTTTTTCAATCAAAAAGAGTTGAAGAAATCCATTAATTTGATTATCAGATTTCATTATCACTGAATTTAATAATTCATCAAAACATTATTCTTTATTTTATGAAAATGAATATTTTGATTGTTTCATAATAAACAAATCTAAATCAAGTGATAATAACATTGAATACAAACAAATTGTAGTGTTAATCATTACTAAGAGAATATAAATGGAATCATATTAAAGAACACTATTCATAATATTAAACAAAATGATATTTTCATTCAATGAAATTGTTTTATTATATTATTTAAATTGATAAATTAATTATTCATATTATTCATATTTCTTAATGTATTCTAATTATATAATAAAAATGATATTTCAATATACACAAATACTACAACACAACAAAGAATCAATTTTGAATAAAATGTGATGAAGAATAGAATAACAAAGATAAAAGAATGAAAGAATTAAAATACAAATGAATAATTCAAAACGTCTAGAATAATTTATATAAAATATATTGTAATGATGAATATAATAATTCTATATTTATTTAATATATTTATTCATGTTATTATCAACTATTAATCATTTTGTTTAATAAAACTTAAACACATACAGTGAATAAATAAGATATTTACTAATTATTTTGAATTGAAATATTATTAATTATATCAATTTATGATATTCTTATTGTTAATTATTTATTGATTATGAATCTAATTCTAATTAATATTGATTCTAATTCAAATGTATTTTCATTGTTATTAAAGAGATATTATACATGTTATTTTAAATATTGATTTCATTTATTAATTTAATATTTATTCATAATTCTTATGTTGATATAATATGAAATGAATTTCAATTACAATAACATTGATTATTATTACAATTCATTTATCATATTCTTTATATTATATTCTATTTGTATTATTCAGGGAACCAAAATAAGTGAATAAATAATATATATAAATAAAAATCATAAAAATAAAAAAGAATAAAATAAATTATATCAATAAAATGTTGTTAATTATTTTATATCAATAGATTAGATACTTTTTATTGCATATTTCTAATTTCTATAATAAAAAATACACACTTTATTTCATCCTTCTTTTCATATTTTATTATCTCACTTTAAATTATTCTTTTTATCTTCTTTCTTTTTTATATTCTCAACTTTCTACTTTTATTCTTTCATCTTCATCTACTTCTCAATTTCACTTTTTCTTTTATACACTTCCTTCTCTTAATTCATCTTCATTTCTGTTCATTTTTCTCTTAATTCCTTTTTTCATGACCTATTTTAACTATCTTTCTGGGTATGAATAAATATTACGAATATTTGTTGATTCATAGTTTATTTTGATATATAATTATTTTAATAATGAAATATAGTAGTTGTGGTACGTTTAATTAAGAGATAGTTTTAGTAGCAACAAATGAATTGAAATCATCATCTTTTATGAATGGACATAAACAACTTGTTGTTCAATGAAATTCAATACTCCAATAAATAAATAACATTCCATTACATCTTTCATTGAAGTACTTTCAATATATTGATGATATTTGATTGTTTCATCATTCATATAATGATGTTACATATGTGAAATCATTATTAAAACAAATTTTTAAATTAGTGGATTTTGAAGAGATATAAATCCTTTGAATAGGTAATTATAGTTCCTATTATCACTAACATCAATCAACAAAGAATCAATATTTCAATATATTTATTTGAATATTTCCATTATATAAGTTAATTTAACATTTTTAATTGAATACAAATTATCTTCTACAAAAGTTCAATATTGTATTCAATATTAATAAAAGACAATAAATAAGTATAATATAATATGATGTTAATTCATTTATATTTGTATTGTTACATTTGTTTTAAGTGTTTTATTATTGTACAAAATTCAATGCCATAATTATAAACAGAATGATAATTGATAAATATTTAGTATAATTTCATGCATATAATAATCTTTTGATAATAAAATTAAAGTAGAACTTATACATGAACTACTTACATAAATTATAGTTTATCTCTCATTTTTTCTTTTACAATATTCATTAAAACAAATACAAATAAATAAAAATTAATAAATAATACATTATATTTGATTATTTCAATTCTTTTCTTTTATAATGTCAATGTTAATTATTTCATCTCTTCTTATTTATTTTTTGAATAGAATAGTTTTATTTAAATATGTATTGAAATTATTCAATTAAAATGAACAATTTAAAGTCAGTTGTTTGAGTTAATAATGATTGTATATTAAATAGGTTGTTATTCATATCAATCAAAATTACTTTAAAATAAAAAGTCAGTTGAACATTTGATAATTATAACAAATCTCTTACTACATTTATGTTTATCTTTGATTCATATTTTAAATAAAATTAAGTTTGTAGACCTATTTATTTTAACATACTGAACATTATTCATTCTTTCATATTCTAATTAATAACTTCTTCTTTATTTAAATTATTTGTTATATATTTTTATTCATTAAAATATTCATTCTCTATTAAAATTCTTCTTGTTCTTTCATTCTATTCACTTTTATCTTTATTTATTTCAACTTAATCTTTCTCTTTCTTTATATTTCCAATTTATCTTAAATTTCTATTATTTCTAATATAATCATTATTTACTATCTTCCATATTATACTCTCTATTATTTCATTTTTCTATTCTTTATTTTTTCTTCTTTTATTCTCTTTCATTATCAACTATTTCAATTCTATTTATTTCAATTTAAGAATGAATAAATTAATTTATCTACTCTGATTTCACAATAACAAAATATCACTATTAAAATGAAAATCAATAAGTTCATCATAAAAATACTCTAATATTTCTTAAAGTAATCATTAATTTAATGAGAAATATTAGAGTATTTCTATTCATTTTATACTCATTATGTACTGTAAATATTTTATTAATATATTCATTTTCAAATCATTTATTATCATGAAATTTGTTTATTTTATATTTTATATCTTCTATCTTTTTCATTATTCAAAGATTGTATGTAAGAAACATCACACAAACATTAAAATAAATCAAAGTTTGAATCACTAGTTATAGTCTGTTTATGATGTTACTATTAGTTAAAAACATCTTACTCAATATTGCAAGAATATCAATGATTATCATTTATATTAATTGAATATCATTTATTATAGTACAAGAGTACTTATAAAGATAGCAGTATTATTTATTTGTTATGATGTAAGTATATTTAACAACAAATGGATGTAATTGAATATTATGTATTATCAATAAAAATTGATCTAATTGTTGATAATACTAAATGAAATTAACTATAATAATGTAGTGGTAATGATATAAAACCAGAAATAAGAAGTAAAGAATGAATATTTTTAACACACATTAAATTAAATAAAGATGAAACAGTTAGTTAAATGATGAATAATTAAGATGAAGAAGTTTGAAAACTATTAATTTAATCTACATAAAAGAATAATGAATAAACATTATTAAAAACACAATGATGTGACTCATCAGTCATGAACAAAGAACATTAGAATACAAACATAATAACACTTCAGTATCTATTTTTTATTTATAAATTACTTATGTTTTTTATTTGTACGTTAATTTTTTGTTATGTTTGAATAATATTATCATATTATTTTTTATGACTATTGATTTTTAGAATTAATAAATGAAATAGACACCCAATAGAATTAATGATTATTTCATATTGTTAGAATGAATTATGAATGATAATTATTACTTAAATTATGATTTATTTATTTTTAATTCTCATTTTATATTTAAAATAATAATTTAAAACATAATAATTTCATTTTAATAATAATAAAACTATTCTATTTTTAATTCAAATTATAAAAATAAGAAATAAGAAATAATTAATAGTTTATGAACAAATAAAACAAAAGTAAAATTAATAGTTTTAATTTAAAGATATAACTTACAAATAACAACACAATGGAAAAGCAAGAAAAGAGTAAAACACTAGCACAAGCAATTTCAGAGCTTATTCACTTAGAAAAAAATTAAAAAAAGTGATAGAAAGGAGAATAGAAGAACATGAACAAAAAATAAAAGAAATTGAAAGAGTGTTCAACAAACAAAGAACAACACAGAAATAGAAAACACAGTAAAAGAATATGAATTAAGAATCTGTGATTTAGAAACCAACTTAGAAATAGTACTAACAAAAAACAAAATGATAGAAAAGATTTCTAATGTTATTCATGGTAGTGAAGAAGATATTTATGAAGAACTAAGAAGAATAAAAGAAGAAAACGAGAGAACAAGCAAAGAACTTAAAGGGCATGAATTGAAATAGACAACAATGCATTAGATATAGAAGTACAGAGGTATTTAATAGAGAAAATTATGAAAAAAAATGGATAATAACACAACTAATAAAGAAATCGTAAAAGAAATGATAAAAGAAGAATTTAAAAAGTATCTTCAGAAGAGAAAAGATGAAACAGAAAGATTAAAACAAAAACATCAATAAAACAAACAGACGACAATCCGATAAAACAAAGAAATAGTAGCTTAAAAAGAAGACAAAGAAGAGTGTAAGTATTTCTCTACAATCGGCATTTCTTACTAAAAGCCAATATGAAACAAATAGAAGATGGACAAATAGAAAAATATCCAATATAATATTTGATTCAGATATTGATAATTGGAATGTTAATACATCAATATTTAATAAAAGAATAAAGAACATATAATAATTATTATTGAAGACACAAATGGAAATAAATTTGGAGGATATGTTAATGTGAAAATTGATAAAGTTAGAGATTTTATAAATGATCCAAAATCATTTTTATTTTCAATAGAATCAAAAGGAAGAATACAAGGAATGATGAAATTCGATATTAAACAATAATATACATTTGTTTTAGACACTCAATCAATACTTGTTTGTTTGAATTTGGATATAAATATGGATTAAATGATATTAGTGTTTATAAAGAAAATAATAAATCAAAATCACATTGTTATCAATCTTCATTTTCATATAAAGGAATATCAAATACACTTTGTGGAAAACATCATTTCACACCACATTGTAATTGAAATGAAATGATTTTTATTCATTAATATTTATTTGAAATATAAAAACTAAAAAAGAATATAAAATCAAATCAATAAATGAATATGAACATTTCATCTATCAATAAATGAAATGGTGAATATAAAAATGTTCATATTTCATTCTGGTTTTATTTTATTTGAAATATTCATATTCATTGTGTTATTTTATTAAATAATAAATAAAAGTTAATAAAATAAGATTGAGTAGATCTTGATTTCTCTACTTCACATTGTTCAGATGAGATTACATCATTCACTCTCTATTGAATAATTTGTTCATGAGGTACTTCTCTGTATTCACTTTCATGATAATGATATCCACACTATTTCATTAGGTCTTTCATATTCATAATTATTATATCTTTTACATTTATTTCTCATGGAATTATTATACAATGTTCTTTTATCATTCTTACGGATTCTTTATTAACTAATCCATTTATTGTTATTACTACTGGAATTACTTTCAATTTAGTTTATTAATTTGTTTTATTTGAAATGGAGAATTCTATACATTTCAAATTTGTTAGTAAATACTAGAAGTATCTTCTTATCACATACTATTATCAACAAATAATAGACATAAAAGAAAAATAAAGTAGAAATAAAAAGGAAAGAATAATAACGAGAATGAGAAGAATAGAGAGAAGAAAGAATAGAATAAGGATAAAAGGGTAAAGAAATAAAGAAATGGATAAAAAACAGAAACAAACACTAAAAGAAAGTAAGAGAGAATAACAGAAATAAGAAAAAGAAATAAAAGGTATAAGAAGAAAAAGGATAGAAGAGAATAAAGAAAAAGGAGAGATATAAGGAGAGGAAATAGGAAAAGAGATAAAGAAAAAGATAGAAAAAGTGAGAAGAAAGAAGGATATGAAAAGTAAGAAGAAGAAAGATATAAAATAAGAAAAAGAAGAGGTGATAAAGAAAGGGATTAAAGAATAGAAGAGAAAGAAAAAAGGAAGTAAGAAGATAATAAAGGAAGAAAATAAAAATGAAGAGAAGAAAAAAGATAAAAAAAGAAGAACAAAGAAAAGAAATCAAATATGAATTACTACAATTATGTTTTCATCATGTTGAGAAGTGAGTGATCAGTTTCTTCAACATACCTTATTTCGACTGAAATAATGTTTTCTTCAATTATTCTCAAATTAAATAATTCATCATTTAAGTTATTATCTGACTTTTATCTTGAATTTAATGAGTATTAAAACTCTTCATCTTTATATTGTTATTGTATGTTGAACATATCAATAACACCATCACGATGAATCATCTCCTTTATCATCAACACTAATTAAAGAACCTCTTTTTCTTAATAACATGCAACATATTCATCTCAAAACTATCCTTGATAAATATACTTACATGTTGATAAATAACAATATCATCATCATAATAAATAACCTTGTGTCATAACAAATAATGAGCCAATAATAATTAGTCATAATAAATAATAACTAATTAGTCTTGGATGGTGTGATATCTCACTAAAGGCATATCATGACCACAAGATAATTGGTAATTCAAAGTATAGATATATTAGGATTCCGTGTTGTGTCTCTGACGTGTTACCTTCGAGTGTAAAAGAGAGATATGAGATAAAAAGAAAGAATAAGAAAGGTAAAAAAGTACAATTAATGGATATGTCTATAATTTGATACTTTTATTGATGCAAAATATTTTGTTCCTTTTTCTTTTTGGTGTTTTTATTTAGATGCATTATTTCTTTGTTTATTTTGGTTCCCGTAATGAATTATTATAACTGTTATTAAATCTGATTTATTATTGTTTTCAATATTTTGATAACTTATCATTCTTTTAAATAAATTATTAATATGTATATTTCACTATAATTTATCTTGTTATATCATTATATTACAATTAAATTGTATTTCATTAATTATTCATTCATTAATAAATTATTTCATTTTTGTATTCATTATTAAAAAAATATTTTCATTTAAAAGAATAATGAACAAATATATTACAGAAACATCAACTTAATAATTTTATGTGTTAATTTTAAATAATTGAATCATTTCATTAATAAATGTTTTATTAAAAATCAAATAAACAGATATCATTAATAAATGAATTGATTATCATTTAATATCATTTCTGTAGTTATATATTTGAATATTAACATTATATGATATATAATAAATCAAAATTCTAAATAATATTTAATAATTAATTGTTTTCATTTTATAATAATAATTTATCTATTTAATATTTAATGATAATAGAAAAAGAAATCAATGAATAGAAAGAAGAAGAATAAATTATATTTAAATGAATGAATATATTAAACATTTAATAACAATATTATTAAAAAGAACAATGATGAAATGTATTTATTAATAATATTTTTATTTATGATAAATTTGTAATATATTGTAAAATATTTGATTAACTGTTTCTAAACATCATATTTTATACATTAAATTATTAATTAAACAATATCACTAAAAAGATATAAAAATGAATATTTAAATTATATTTTATATCATATTTAAATTATATCAAAATAAACAACAAAAGAATGATAAAATAAGAAGAAACAATCAATAAATCAATTGAAATAAATATAAATTTATATCATAATAAAATATTAATATTATATTATAATAATTCATGAATATATTTGAATTATAACAACAAATTTAAATAATTACTTTAAATATTCACTATATTAACATAAATAGATTTTATTTCATAATTTATATTTATTTTTAAATTCAATTATTATTGATTAATAATTTAATATTGTTTATCATTTTATTTTTGTTTGTTTAATTTCTATTTGATATTTTATCAATTTCAATTCTAATTATTATTTCTAATATTCTTATTCTTCTATTTCAATTCTATATAATTACATTTTGTAAAAATAAAATATATTTTATATTCATTTTATCATTTTATTTCAATTTATCTACTTATATTATTTATTATTCATTCTATTCATTTATTAAATTATTATGTTTATTCTTTATTTTATATGTTTATTATCATTTTCTTCTTAATAATAAAATTTATTAAAATATCTTGTTTATTTTAATGTGTTGTTAAATATTTCTTGATTCCTTCTGGTGTTGGTTCAATTGTGTCTTTCCCTGTTTTCCAATTGATTGGACAAACTGCTCCATGTTCTTCACTAAATTGAATTGCTTTAACTATTCTAATAGTTTCTTCTGTTGATCTTCCAATTCCATCATCATTCATTTGAATGTATCTTACTTTTCCTTTATCATCAATAATGACATATCCTCTTCTTGAAATTCCTGTTTCTACATTTAACATTCCATATTTAATTGAAATACATCTTTTAATATCTGATATTAATGGGAATCCTAATTTTCCTACTCCTCCTCCTTTACTTTTATCTGCTTCACACCATGCTTGATGACAATAAACTGAATCAACACTCACTCCAATAACTTCACAATTGATTTCTTTCAATTGTCCGGCAACTTCACTATATCCAATCATTTCTGTTGGACAAACAAATGTCCAATCCAATGGATAAAATAATAACACAACATATTTCCCTTTATATTCATTAATATCAATTTCTTTGATTGAACCACATGGACAATATGCTTGTGCTTTAAATTCTGGTGCTTCTTTTCCAATTTGTGCTTTTTCAAATGTGTTCATAAATTTCTTAAATGCTTTAATTCTTGGACAACAACATTCTTTCTTACAATACTCTTTACATCAATACTCTTTACAACATTCTTTCTCTTGACATTCTTTCTTACAACATTCTTTTGTTGATTACAGGACATTTAACTGTTTGAAATGATGAGATTGTGATGATGAGATGTTTAAATAACAAATGAACTACCAAAACCATCTTTACATAATTAAAATAAGAATGTCATCATCATCACATGTGCATTCTTATCATTCTGTGATTTATTCATCTTTCTTTCTTCTTATAATGAACGAACTGGTAAATAGAAAACAAAAATGACAAGATAAAAAAGAAATCGGAGATACACAAAATCACTCATTCGAAATGGTTCTATTGAAGAATATGATGAAGAGAAAGATGGGTGTATTGGTACAAAACATCAATAAGAAACAAAGAAACAGAGATAAAAGAGAAAACAAAATAAGAAGAAAGTGAATATTAGAATAAGAGATAAAAGATAAATAGAAAAAGAATAAATAAGAAGAAAGATAAAAGAGAACATACAAAACATAAAGAAATAAAAAGTGATAAAAGAATGATAAAACATAAAGAAAAGAAGAATAAACAATTAACAACAATAATCAAAATATCAATAGAAATCAAAAATCATAATAGAAATGATAATATAAATTAATATAATTATATTTCAACATATTTATTATTAAATGAATATAATAATGATAAATAAGAATAGAAATGAAATATAAAGAATAATAAATAAGAAAATAGAAGTGTTTAAATATTTAAATAATAATAAAATATAACTTCAATTTGATTAAATCATAAATTAAAACATACGAATTAAATAATCAAAATAGAAATAAAACACAAAGATACAAATAAGAATGATTAATAATGATTAATTAACATACATTAAAAGAAAATAATAAAGATACAAAATATAAATAATAAATAAATGAAATAAATAATACTTTTATATTTAACATACCATTCATTATAAATTATAATAATCATTTAATGACAATTATTCATTTTCAATATGATTTATAAATTACACACTAATTGTTAGTTAATAAGATGTTATTAGAAATGAAATTAATTTATTTCAAGATAAAATAAATAAAAAATAAATAACAATAATGTTAAACAAACATAATTAGATACATTTTGATGAGAACCAAAATAAACAAAGAAATAATATATATAAATAAAAATTATAAAAATAAAAATGAATAAAATAATTTATATTAATAAAATATTGTTAAATAATTTACATCAATAAATTAAACACTTTTTATTTCATATTTCTTATTTATATAATAAAAAATACATCATTTATTTCATCATTCTTTTCATATTTTATTATCTCTTTTTGAATTATTCTTTTTTATCTTCTTTCATTTTATAATCTCAACTTTCTTCTTTTATTCTTTTCATCTTCTTCTACTTCTTAGTTTCACTCTTTTATATCATTCTTTCTCTTCATTTCTATTCATCTTTTCTCTTATTTCATTTTTTGTTGTCTGGATATTAACATTACATTTAAGAAATAAATAAAAGAGAAAGAGTAATGATAATAGAGATGATATTCATGTTAATTTAATATAAAGAATAAGAAATAGAATGAAAGAATGATAAATGAAAATAATCAATACATAAAATGATAACATTCATTTAAATTAAACAAATAAAATATCAATTATTATAGATTTGTAATTATTATTGAATGAAATTAATAAATTTATGAATAAAATGAATAAACATAAAGAGAAGAATAGAATGAAGAAGAATTATATGATTAATAATTGAATAATAATAATTTGATTAATCATTATGAAGAATAGAAGATTAAACAAGAAAATAAAAGAAGAATGAAATAAGAATGAAATAAACAAGTTAATGATGATAACATAAATAATATTGATAAACATTGATAAAATAAAGATAAAAAGATAATGAGAAGAATAAATTCAATGTTTTAATGAATAATTTAATGAAAATAAAGAAAATGATGATAGAAATGAATATAAATTAAATGAAATACTAATTGTTATTTCTTCTTATTCTTTTCATTTATTTTAATATGAATAAAGAGATTTGTTATTATTTGATTTGTTATTAATCATCACTATTTTCTTATTTAACATCTTATCATTCTTTTATCATTATTTCTTCATTAGATTTATTATTTCATTAATTATTTTCTTCTTTTATTCTTTATTTTATTTTATTAAAACTATTACCCATTTTTAAATCATTTATCTTATTTCAATTATCCTTATTTTCTCTCTTGTATTCCTTTTAATTAATTCTCTTTCTTTTTCTGATAAATGTTCTTATTGAACTCATCATTTGTCCATTTCTCATTACATTCTTCTCAATGACTTCAGACAATACAGATGAAATTGGTTTGAAATAAATCTACAAAGATTCTTGTATAACATCGACACCTCATATCATTGTATTTCAGGTGATCATTTCTTACATACAATAACAGGAGGAATCAATCATTAACTGATCTTTATAAAAATTACACCAATTTCTAATACTCTAATATTCATCAAATATCTCTAACAAGATATGTCTTTTATCTTCTTCTGGACACTCCTAGTGTTTCTGGAGGGATTTCATTGAACTAACTCTTTCTTGTGACTTACTATGAAATCATTTTGTTCATCAAATCAGATGACTTAAATATGAAATGACAAAGAAAAGTGAGAATGTAGAATATTCATTGTTGACTTTTAACATGTTTCAGATTTATTCAATAATTAAAATCATAATCAAATAGTATTCATTATAGTTATATTATAATATAAAACAATTATAATAAAAACAAAAAATAAAATAACAAAATAATAAGAAGATTCAAAATAATAATAATGTTTTAATGAAAAAGAATAAACATCAATGATATTTCTATTTGATAATATTCATTTGATGTAATTACTATCACATTTGAATCATTGTATGATGGTTTATATCTATTTTATTAAATGATATTTAATTTGTGTGAATTTATCAATTGATTTAAAATAGAAATGAATGATATTGTATTCATTGTATTATAGTGTGTTATTATTATGATTGATGAATAAATGATATTTTATTTGAAAATTCATTTAATCATAAATAATAACAAATAATGGAATGAAGAATTAAATTAAAGAAAGAATAATGATTATAGTTAAATGAGTAAATGATAAAAGAAATTATATTAAATTTCAATGAAGAAAAAGAAGAAATTAAAATAATCAAAATGAAAATAAAGAAACATAAGAATATGAAATGATAATTAACATATTTTAATAAAGTTATTTATCAATAATTTAAATTCTTCTTCTTTTTATTCTATTTATTTGTTGAAATTACAATTAATTCTATTATTCTTCTTTCTTTTTTCATTTTATCATTCATTATTTCATTTCTTGTTATTAATCAAATCATTTTCATTCTTCTATTCTTCATATTATTTTCATTTCTCATCATTTCTTTTATTTGTTATATTCATTATTTCTAAATAAAATAAACATATTGATAATTAATTAAATGAACAACAAATAAATACAAAATGAAATAATATCATTATGAATTGTATTTTCTTTATTTCATTATCATTTGTATTCTTTTTATCATTTCATCTTATTTTCATTCTATTTATTCTTATCATCATTTCATTTATGTATTTCACATATTATTATGAATATATTAATTAATTTATTGTTGATTCATTTCTTTTATTATAATTTTAATCTTCATTCATTTAATTCATTCATTCTTATCTTTATTCATTTCAATTGTTTGTTATCTTTTAAGTATTTCTAATTCAATATAACATCATTGTTTATATATTCAAATTAATGATAAAAATGAATAAGAAATTAACAAGAAATGAAAAGAGTTGAATGAAATGTTCAATAATATGAAAATGAATAAGAATAATAACAAATAAAGAATAATATCAAAATCATGTTGTTAATCTGTTTATTGTGAATATTTTGAAATGTATATTGGTTATTACAATAACAACTGTTCATAAACAAATTATTTGATGTTAGATGTTTGTTATGTAGAATATTTGATATGATAAATGAAGAAAATGATAAAAAGAAAGAAGAGAATAAAAGAAGAAGAAACAAATAATAATAATAGAATAAAATAAACAAAGAGATATAATAATAGAATAGAGTAAATAATATTCTAGAAATGAATAAGAATAGAATATTTAATTATAAATAAGAAACAACAAAGAATAAGAAAACATGAAATAATAAATAATAAATGAAATAAAACATAAAATGAAATAAAACAATAAATAAAAGAATGAAATCATATTACAAATGATAATAAAAGAAATGAAAGAGATGAAAATAACAATGAATGAAATAAAATATAAAAGAAACAGAAAATAATAAAGAATTTAATGAAATATAATAAAATAAATAGAAAACATGATACAAGTATATTCAAAATATTTTAATACTAAAGAGATAAACAATGATAGAGTTGAATTAATCATTCATTATAATAAACATTTAATTTGTTATTCATCTCTTATTTTTATTTACATTCTTGTTTTCATAATTATACAATAATTATCATTATGATACTTTTTCATTTTATATTTATTCATTTAATAATTTATTAATATCATTATTTCATAATACTTTCATTGTATATTATTTATGAAGTTATTCAATTGATATTTTTATACTTTGTTTATGTTGAATAAAAAATGAAATTTAAGAATATCAATAATATGTTAAAATGATAGAATTACATATTGAAGATAAATGATAATAAAGATAAATGAAATACATTAGAAA
>NW_001855144.1:0-2231 GCF_000209125.1 Entamoeba dispar SAW760
AAATGTTATTTCTACAATGAATAACAAAAAATAATCTATAAATAGAACACTATTATTTTAATAATTATTAATATCTCAAATGTACTGCGTCAAGAATTAATAATAACTATAACAATTACTAGTACACTAAAAGTTATTTGATATTTATTACTTTTTATAGAAAATGATTTAATTATCAATAATTAATAAATTATGTTAGAATGAATTGTTAAAAATTATTTTATCTATACTGCGTCAAGAATTAATAATAACTATAACAATTACTAGTACACTAAAAGTTATTTGATATTTATTACTTTTTATAGAAAATGATTTAATTATCAATAATTAATAAATTATGTTAGAATGAATTGTTAAAAATTATTTTATCTATACTGCGTCAAGAATTAATAATAACTATAACAATTACTAGTACACTAAAAGTTATTTGATATTTATTACTTTTTATAGAAAATGATTTAATTATCCATTTATTCATTAATCATTAAAATGAATTGTTAAAAATTATTTTATCTATACTGCGTCAAGAATTAATAATAACTATAACAATTACTAGTACACTAAAAGTTATTTGATATTTATTACTTTTTATAGAAAATGATTTAATTATCCATTTATTCATTAATCATTAAAATGAATTGTTAAAAATTATTTTATCTATACTGCGTCAAGAATTAATAATAACTATAACAATTACTAGTACACTAAAAGTTATTTGATATTTATTACTTTTTATAGAAAATGATTTAATTATCAATAATTAATAAATTATGTTAGAATGAATTGTTAAAAATTATTTTATCTATACTGCGTCAAGAATTAATAATAACTATAACAATTACTAGTACACTAAAAGTTATTTGATATTTATTACTTTTTATAGAAAATGATTTAATTATCAATAATTAATAAATTATGTTAGAATGAATTGTTAAAAATTATTTTATCTATACTGCGTCAAGAATTAATAATAACTATAACAATTACTAGTACACTAAAAGTTATTTGATATTTATTACTTTTTATAGAAAATGATTTAATTATCCATTTATTCATTAATCATTAAAATGAATTGTTAAAAATTATTTTATCTATACTGCGTCAAGAATTAATAATAACTATAACAATTACTAGTACACTAAAAGTTATTTGATATTTATTACTTTTTATAGAAAATGATTTAATTATCAATAATTAATAAATTATGTTAGAATGAATTGTTAAAAATTATTTTATCTATACTGCGTCAAGAATTAATAATAACTATAACAATTACTAGTACACTAAAAGTTATTTGATATTTATTACTTTTTATAGAAAATGATTTAATTATCAATAATTAATAAATTATGTTAGAATGAATTGTTAAAAATTATTTTATCTATACTGCGTCAAGAATTAATAATAACTATAACAATTACTAGTACACTAAAAGTTATTTGATATTTATTACTTTTTATAGAAAATGATTTAATTATCCATTTATTCATTAATCATTAAAATGAATTGTTAAAAATTATTTTATCTATACTGCGTCAAGAATTAATAATAACTATAACAATTACTAGTACACTAAAAGTTATTTGATATTTATTACTTTTTATAGAAAATGATTTAATTATCCATTTATTCAATTAGTAAAGTTAAAGACTATTTTAAATTAAAAAACTATATTATTTTATTATTTAAACTATTTCAATTCAAACATTAAAAAAATAAATAAAAAATCGTTCAATTAATCATTATAATATCATTAAATAAAAAGTTGTTTAGAATTCAATTCTGAACAACTTTTACCTTATAAATTTTTATACTTTCGTTGACATTTTTTGAGATATTAATAACTAATTGATAATATTAATAACCATAAAATAAAATATGACAAAAATTCTGTTAAAAAATTAAAATAATTATACTTTATTTTACCAATTTAATATTTAATGATAAAAAAGAAAGATAATTAATTATATTAAAATGTTAAAAATGAGTAAAAATTTAACCATAAAATAAAATATGACAAAAATTCTGTTAAAAAATTAAAATAATTATACTTTATTTTACCAATTTAATGAAAAAACAGAAAAGATAATTAATTATATTAAAATGTTAAAAAAGAATAAAAGGAATAAAAAGAAATAAATTTAATAATTTTAATGAATATAGGATGAAAAAAAGAATTGATAATACATTTTAAAATAAGTTTTATATAAATTAAATAGAAATTACGGTAA
>NW_001855143.1:0-5642 GCF_000209125.1 Entamoeba dispar SAW760
AATTAATTCAACAGAAAACATACCAAAAACAGAAAATGAAAGTATTACAGAAGAAATTAAAATTGAAGAAGAAGTTATTGAAAATGGTAAAGAACAAATAAACGAAGAAAGTATTGAAATTAAAGAAGAGATTAATAACAATGAAACAGAAAATCAAAACAAAACAAAGAAAACAAAAATAACACCAAAAGTTGAATGGGAAGAAAATATTTTTGAATGTGCTAAGAATGAAACAACTAGATTTAATTTTGTTATACTATATCATCCATTAATTAGTTTTATGAGTAGAAATTATCAACGATCAAAAGAAATATTAAAATGGTTTGATGATGTTGATGAATCATTTAAACAAATTGGCGAAATGATTAATAACTTTGAATCAACTCTGTATTCATTAAAAAAAGAAATCAATGAAAATGAAAGTCTTGAAAATGAAAAGAAAGAAGAATTTTTAAAGGAATTAAATGAACAACAAGAGTTTTTAGAATTTAATACTATTGATGATATTAAAGTAGACGAATTAACTAAAAGAGTAGAAGTTATTAAATCTATTACTGAATTCCTTCATCCTGAATTAAATGAAAAAATTAACGACAACCAACTCAACGAGACTGTAATAAATATGACTGAATTAAATAAAAATGAAAATGGTTCAACAAAAGTTGAACTTTAAAGCGATAATTTATTGGAAAAAATTGATTTATTTAAATAAATTCATTTTCTTTTTTATAAAAGAAGAAAAATATAAATAAATTATATTCACAAAAAATGTTATTATAAATTTAAAATAAAATATAAGATTTTAAGGGAACTTTTTACTCCAAAAATAAAATAATGAAGGGAAAAACTATAAAAATATAGAACTTAAAAATATAACAAAATGTCTGAAAAATCAATCTTCAGATTCAATAAAAAAGATTTTTATGATAGAACGAAGAAAAAGACACAGTGCCCTGAATTAAATGTTCAAGAACTTACTATCGAACCATTACAAAATTCCTTTAATAATGATATAACTAATACTATCCCAGAAAAAAAAGACCATATACAAACTCAAAGGAAAGCAGTTAATAATACAAACAAAATAAACGGTCTCTCATCAGAAATTTCATCTAAAACAAAAGAAAGAGTTACTCGGAGTAGTGTTTATGGAAAAAAAATTGAAAAACAAGAAAAAAAAATTGAAGAAAATGAAATAAAAGTTAGAAGAAGCTCTCGATTAAGTTCAAGAAAAAGTCTTGGACTTGAGAGTGTTCCTGAAAGTTTGTACGAGGCCCCACCAACAGTACTAAGCCCTAAAATAAAAAGTACTAGTCCTCAAATTTTATTTGAAAAAGAAGGATATAAAAATAGAAGAATGTCATGGAGGTCAAAGAATTCAAGTGAAGAGAGAAGAGACATTTCATTAATTGCAATGGACGAAGACTCTCCACGAGTCTTATCAGATAAAGATTTAAAAAATATATTAAAGAGTGAAGAAAAAAAACAAAAATTATTAGCTTCAATGGATTTAAAACAAAAATCAGAAATACTTCTTGATATCCAATGTTTGAGTAGTCACATTGTAACTATTGTTAAAGTTTATTTTTTTTTCTACTGACTAATACTTACATATTAATACTTATGAATTTAGGAACCATTACATTTAACAATTAGTGAAGTCATTCAAAAATATTTAAAAACAAATACAAAAGAAATTATTGATATTGAAGATCTTGTTTTTAGAAGTCAAACGGGAAAAATAATATCAAAAAATTTAACAATTAGAGGGGCATTAACATTAAATGGAACTTGTATATTTGTTTGTTTTAATAACTATCCATTTTCTTTACCAAAGAGTTTGTTTAAATAGTTTTAGATTATTAATTTATATTTATAAAATATTAGTTTATCCAACTGACATTAGTATTAACAATTCAAAAATTGTTATTCCTCAAGTTGTGTTTAATCTATGTTGGTGGATTTACACTTATGGTTATTTAGTCGAAGGAGTTTTTAGGGTTTCTGGAGATACTGAATTTACAAAGAAAAAAGCTGAAAAATGTGTTATAGGTGATACATCTTTTCTATTTCAAATGCATAGAAGAGCAAGTGATGTTCATAATGTTGTAGGAACATTAAAAACATATATAAGAGAATATACAGACGGATTAATAGACTACAATTTAGTTAAACAATTATCATCAAGTTTATCTCAAGAAGTTGATTTTGCAGTAGAAGTATTAAAGAAAATACCTAGGGAAGATTTATTATCATTTAGTATATTATATGGACTAATCAATAGACTAGTTAAATATAGCTCTATTCATATGATGACATTAAAAAATTTTTCAATGATTTTAGGACCACTAATAATTCATATACCATATGAAATTAATCCTTTAGATAGTACTTGTTATCAAATTGATTTTAGTAATATCCTACTTAATAATTATCAAGAAATTATTCAAAGAATTGGACTTACTAATCCATTTGAAGAATTACCTAGTCGAGATGATATCCAAAAATTTAATAAAAATGAAGTTAATGAGTCTTTACAAATAATACGTTCAGCGTCAATAACAACTTGTTTTGAACTTGAGAGGTTAAGAAAATTAATGGAAAATCCTGAAGTTATTCAGTATATCCAAACATTAAACCCATCTTTAATAGTTGATGTTATAGCTGTTATAACTGAATATCTTTTATATTAACTATGTAGTTATTTATTTCTTCAAGTTTTATTTTAAATAAAAAATTATATTTAGTTATAGAAAAAAAAATAAATATAAAAAAAGGAAAATATTAAACTCTTACTCAGTTTTCTTAGAAGCAGTTTCAGCCATTTGTTGTTCAAGTTTCATTTGTAATCTCTTTCTAACAAATGTTTGTTGTTTGATAACACTCTTTGAGAAAATAGCTTCTGGAATAGTAGAAGTTCCAATGTCCATTAAATAATGGAACCAATATGGATTAATATGATTTTGTTGACCGAAATATCTAAAAGCATAATCAACAAAGTCAGATGGTGTTAATGCATAAATTGCATTTTCTCTGATTTTAGTCATATCAGTCTTGATATACCATGGAGTGTAAGCAATAACATCAATCTTACCTTTATATTCAGCATAAATGGAGTCAGTAAATTGTCTAACAAAGGCTTTAGTAGATGAATAAACTTGAATTAATGGGTGTGGGTATCCAGATGTAGATGATGACATGTTTACAATTAAACCTTTTTCTTTTCTTCCTTCCATCTTTGGAATACAAATATGAGTCATCATTAACAAAGTTCTTATATTCAAAGAAATCATATTGTTAATATCTTTTAATTCAAGTTGTCCGAATTTACCTGGAAGATAATTACACATTCCAACATTGTTGACTAATACTCCAATATCATAATTAGCAATTAATTCTTCGACTTTATTCCATTCATTATTTTTATCCATAGCAATAAAATCAGCAACATAATCAACAACATTTACATTATATTTTTCTTCAAGTGTTTTCTTTAATTCAACAAGTGGTTCAGCAAGTCTATCCATAATAATTAAATTAAATCCTTCTTTAGCAAACTTTTCAGCAAAAGCTTTTCCAATTCCTCCAGCAGCCCCAGTAACGATACAATATGTCTTTTCTCCTTTATACCTTTTAGTGTCAGTTGGGGAATAATAATGGTTTAATAATAACTTTCCATAAGAAAATAAGTCCTGGAATGACAGTGATAATAGCTACAATTCCTCCAAGAACTCCAAGAAGTAAGGCACCAATATTTTTAACCATCTTCTATTTTTTTCAAGTTCTTTCTTATTTTTTAAATAATAAAAGGTTTGAAAAGACTATCTCATTCTTTCACAACCCTTAAACAAATTCCTTTAAAAAATTCCATTTTATGTCTTAAAATTACTCTAAAAAATATAAATAAAATTTATGAATTATAAATTTGTTAACCCTTTCACTCCTGTTTCAAATTTTTTACAATTACAGAACCAGGTATTAGTAATGCACCTCCTTGTCTCCAAATCATTATGTGAAGAATGACAATTAAAGAAAATAAAGTAAGGTAAAAAGCGTCATGAATAAAATGACTTGGAACTCGTTCTGCGTCAAATAAAACAATTCCAGATTTAATCTTTTTGATAGTAACATGATTTTGAGATATGAAAAGAGAGTAATTTTTATCAGTTGCAAGTAGGTCTGTAGTTTGATTGTTTATGTGAAGTTTTCCTAACAATTTGTTATGACTGTCTATTAATTCAACTGTTTTTTCTCGGACAATTATTTGGTAAAGTATTTCATTTGTATATATTTCAAATACATTATCATACAAATCGTTTTTAATAATAGTATAACTTCTAGTTTTAGAAGCAAATTCACCTTCAAAAAAAGGTAGTGCGAATGAAGAATAAAAGAGAAGTAATAAGAGCATGCAAATTAATAATTATTAATTTAAGATCACTTCATTAATTTAAAATAAAGAAAAATAAGTTAAAACCAAGTAATTACAATTAAACATATCTGTAATTAAATTACTTGAAATAATTGGAAAAGTTATTGATGTTAAATAAAATATGTATTATGTAGATAGTAATTAAGGAAGAAATAAAATGAAAGAGAAGAAAATTAAAAGAGCAGTCATTTTATTTATTATGAAGAATTGATTAAAGTAATTTTCATTATAATATTCAATCAATTGAATTTATTATGAAAAATAGAAAGAAATAATTTAAAAAGAAATCAATTAGTTAAAAAATGACATTATAAAATAAGAAAGAAGAGTTTGAAGCCATACTTCTTTATTTTAATTTAACCAATTAATATTGAATAAACTGTCAAGGTTTTGAACAACAGAAAATGCAAAAAGAATAATAGAAATAATTAATACACACCAAGCCAGTCTAGAAGTACTATACACTCCTGAATAAATTGTTGTTGAAGCTTTTTTACCAAATTGAAATTTATAAGTTTTTTTAGAGAAAATTTGGAACATTGAAGGTAGAATAAGAATTAATACAAATCCAAATATTCCAGTAAATCCAAATATTTTTGATAAATCAGCTTTAATCATTGCTAATAATAAAGGTGGAAATGCAGCTAAACACTTAGAACTAAAAGAAACTTTTGAAGTATTTTCAGATGAAAGTTGTGAAATATTTGAAGCTAGTGTAGCACTTACTAATGGATATTCTGATGTTAAATTTACTAAAGGAAACATAAGAATAGTAATTTGAATAACATATCCATACCATCTTATTTTATGGTCTTGACATATTCCAAATCCACCATCACACCCAGTATATTCTAACCAATTTGTTGTTATTGGTGATACTGTTTTCTTTCCAAAACAAAGTGCACCAATAATTCCAAGAGTAATATAAATTATTGTTGCTGACAATAATGTAATAAATATTAATTTTTTTAATTTTCTTTTATCTTGTAATGGTGCTACACTTTCAGGAATATTATGATGACATGCAAGTGATACTGAAATAACTGAAAAAGCAGCTCCAAATCCATTTAAATTAAATAAAGCAATTGGATCAATAATATCATCATCAGAATATGAAGGTGATCGATACAATAAACTAATAAAGGATGTAAAAATCATTAAAAAAATAGCAGCAAATCTATACATTGTTAAGAATTTTGAACAAATGCTG
>NW_001855143.1:5742-13205 GCF_000209125.1 Entamoeba dispar SAW760
ACAAGAAGTGAATAAAATAGTAATGAAAAAATATAAGTAATATGACAATGATCAAACCATCCCCAAATACCAATATTTGCTGAACATGTTCCATATTTTGGAAAAATATATTTCCATAATAGTAATGTAGTTGTTGATGAGAATATTGATGAATATGCCCAAAGTGCTCCAATACAAAAAAGGCTTAACACACTTATTACTGTTCTTTTTCCCACTACTCCAAAATAAATATTTCCCATTTTTGTTACACTTGATGGTATTGTTGTTATTTGAGTAATTGGTCTACCTTCTGAAGTTAATGAATGTAATCCACATGTACGGGCTAATGATTCTAACATCCAAAATGCTGTAATACAACAAAGTACAAAGAAAGTAATTGACATTAAAATTGCTAATAATAGTCCACTTGTTCTAAAAGCTAATGGTAATCCAAAAACACCAGTACCAACAATATAATTAATTAAAATACTATAACATGTGATAGAGTCATAAGTTATGGTTGGTTTAGAATGACTTTCAACAAATAATTCTGAATCCATCAAAGAAAATATATTTCTAAGTTCAATTTAATTTAAAAAAAAATGAATTTAATAAAAAAAAAAGTAGAAGAATTAAAAAAGAAGTGAATTTGTAAATATGTTGTTAAGATAAATAAATGACTCTCTATACACTTTATTCAATACCTGCAAGTTTCTTTAATTTTTCCATTTTTTTGATTTTAATAGAATTGATAATAGCTTCATTAGGTGATGATGATTGAAGAAGAAGAGCAATAGTTGTAATTGAATCAGGTCTTCCAAATATTTTAGAAATTTTATTAATTTTTTCTTTTGTTTTCCATTCATTTTTATCAAATGATTTTTTATTGTCAATGATATGTTTAGAAAGAATTATTGGATCTGGTCGTTCACCAATTTTTTGTTTAATATGATCACTTTTAAGAACTAAACTTCCATTACGAATTGCTTCTTCTGAAGTTTCAGAAACTAAAAATGGTGATATTTTTTCTAAACTATTTCTTCTTCCTGTTAAACGTGCTAATTTGTCTTTCTTTTTATTAGCTTTTTGAAGTTTATTCATTGTAGCTTCTATTTCTTTTAATATTTGAATATTAAGTTCATTTGAATATATACCTTTTTCTGACTCTTCATCTACTGGAAACACAAGAAATTCTGGATTAATCGGTTGAACAATTGTTGATGATGAATCATTCCCCCATCCATTTTTTGAATACTGTTCATTACTTGTTTCTTCTATCTCTTTAACTGTATTTGAAACTCCAAATATTATACAAGTTTCTGTTGTTTCTGATGTACACAAACTATCATTCACTGTTGACATTAAAGTAATTTAAATTTTAAAGTTAGGGAGTTCTCTAATAATCTTTGATATTTTTATTATTTTTTGTTTCTTTGTTTTTCATAGAATTTCTTTAAATAAATCTCCTCTTTTTATTTTTATTCATTATTTAATTTTGTTTTTATTTATTTATTATTCATTCTGTATTTTTAAAACATTGTTTTAAAAATAAATCTCTCGCACTTTTTTTTTTATCAATTAGACAACAAGATAATTTTAAAAATAACTAATCTTCGAAAATAAAATTGTTTCAAATTCATTTCTATTTGTTTTTCTTTATCTTTTTAAAAAAATACATAAAAAGTAGTAAATAATAAAAAAAGTCTTTTTCAACTTCAAGCAATTAAAATTCCATTATTTGAATAAATAATTGAACTAAATCAATCAATTTTATTTTTGCTTTTAAAACTATGTTTTGTTCGTCTAACTTTTACTTCTTTTTTTTCTTTTTTGTAATGATTCCAGCATCAAATTCAGACATTTTTCTCATCCCTTCTTTTGGTTCTTTTTTCTTTTCTTTTGGTTTTGTTAAAAAGCCATCTTGTTTTTTAATGACAGACATTACAGATGTGGGAGTGTCTCTAATACCGAAACTTTTACAAATATGACCAATATGTAATTTTTTAATTGAGAATATTTTTCTTAACTCTCCACGATGAGTTGTGTATGATCTTAAGTGAGCTTGGAATGACTTAATTGCCATTTCTTTTAATTCTTCATTATCAATAAGTAATTTTTCGACTTGTAATTGCATTTCATGTAATCTGCTTATTACTTTTTTATCTCCTCCTGCCATATTCAAAGATTTTACTACCTCATCTCGTTTCATTTCTTCAATAATAACACCTTCATTTCTTAATAAATTAACATACTCTCCTTCTGATTCTAGTAACATTAATAATGCATTTCCATTTCTTCCAATTCGTGCTGTTCTTCCAACTCGATGAATATATTCCGATGTTTCCCCTGGTGGATCATATTGAATAATCCAATCAATATCTTTTAAATCAATTCCTCTAGCAGCAACATCAGTTGTAAATAATACAGCTTTTTTACTTTTAATAAATTTTTGCATACCGTCATGTCTTTCTACAGTTGTTAAATCTCCATGTAATCTAAAAAGTGAGGTTTCTGGTAAAATAGGAGTTTTATCCATAAATTGAAGTTGAGAGAATAACGAGTAATGATAATTAACTGATTGAATACATGAAAAAAATACAATAATTTTTCTTTGAATAGACTCTTTTAAGAATGTTCTTAAACATGCAATTAAATAAGCTAATCGATATTTATCAGTTATCAGCATTGCGTATTGTTTTAAAGTTGAAGGTAAAATTAATTTATCTTCTATTTTTTCTTCATTAATTAATTTTTCTGTTTTCTCTTGACTATTTCCGTTTTCTTTTATTAATTTTAATTTCTTTCTTTCTTTTGCATTTTCTCTTTTATCTCCATCAATAAATACAGGATTTTTAAGTGCGAGATTAGACAACTTCTTTACACTTTCAGTCAAAGTAGCACTTACTAAAATACTTGTTCTGTTTTTATTAACATGATTTATAATCTCAATCACATCCTTTTCAAATCCTGCATCAAGAACTCTATCTGCTTCATCCATAATAAGAAATTCTACTTTATCTAATTTTAAGTTGTTTGTTGAATTGATATGATCTAATAATCTTCCTGGTGTTCCTACTAAAATATTTACTCCTTTTCTTATTCTTGCTTTTTCACTTTTCTTACTATCACCTCCAACTACAATTGATGGTACTAATCCTATAATTGATGTTGTTAATATAGTTAAGACATCATATACTTGTTGAGTTAGTTCTCTTGTTGGTGTTAATATTAAACAAAATAATCCATCAGTTCTTTTTAACTTCGGGTGTTTATTTAAAATCATAGTTATTGTAGGAAGTAGATATGCTAATGTCTTACCACTTCCAGTTTGTGCTTTTACAAGACAATCTTTTTCTTGTAATATTTCAGGAATAGCTGCGTATTGAACATGTGAATATGTTTTAACTTGTAATTTATCTTCACATGTTTGAATAAGTCGTGAATTAATTTTCAATGAATTTAGAGGGTGTTTAGAAAGAACGCTCATGAATAATATTTTTTAACATAAAATTAAACCCTTTTTTGTTATAGATAAATTTATGTTATTCATGAATTAAAAATCAAATTAAAAAAAAATAAAAAAAATAATTAATTGTTATAATAATGTTAAAACTCAAACTTCATAAAGAAAAATAATTCAAAGAAAAAAATTTGTACTAAAAAAGAAAGAATAAAACTTCTTGATGTCACAAAATGATTCTCAAGATATTATTTGTTCTAATGAGGTATTAGAAGAATACAATACAATAAATAGTATTTATCCTAATTCTGTTATTTATGTTAAACCAAATGAATTTAGAATGAACATTAATGTTTCATTAGAAAATGAAATTCCATTTAAAATTATTCCAATTAGAAATGTTCCAAGAATGTATATGAATAAAAATGAAGTTAAAATTAAATATTTGACACCAATTACTATACTTATTAGTTATAATGAAGAAAAACCATCTTTTCAAATGAGTAGTCTTTGGTTATCAATTAAAGATATGATAGAACTTAAAACAAGAATTGAAGATGAGTTTCAACAATTTGACTTTTCAGGATTGTTTATGTTATTGTATGAAGTCCTTTCAAACTTATCACCAGAACAACTTGATATATTAAGTTTTAGTGAGGTCCCAATCTCACGAGAAGAAAGAGAAAAAAATATTATTCAATATAATTATGATGAAACTAGAAAAGTATTTTATTCAACTCCACTTATCACTTGTGATGTTTGTTATGAAGAATATCCTCCTTCAAATTTTACTATATTGTCTTCTTGTGGGCATTATCTTTGTAATGAATGTTTAAAAGAGTCTGTGGCAACTTCATTGACAAATGGTACTTATGTGGAATGTCCATATGCTGATTGTAAAGCAGAGGTATTACCTTGGGAAATGAAAAAAAGTTGTCCAAAAGATTTAATTGATAAATATGAAAATCAGCTTGTTCTAATTTATGTAAAGAGTGGAGGAGATGATTTTATTGTTTGTCCATTTTGTTCCTATTCAGGAATTATGGTAGATCCCATTGTTTATAAAAAGTCTACACCAATACAGTGTCCTCGATGTGAAAAAACTTTTTGTAGTAAATGTTTATCAAATAATCATATTGGACAATGTTATGATGCATCAAATTGTCTAGAAAAATATAAATCACAACAATACTATAATGAAATAGTAGGTGAGTTAATGACAAAAAATATCAAGAAATGTCCAGTTTGTAAATGTCCCGTTATTAAGTCTTATGGATGTAATAAAATAACATGTATTTGTGGTACATATTTTTGTTATAATTGTGGTGAAAAAATTGATGGATATGAACATTTTCATAACAGTAAATGTCCATTGTATACTGAAAAATCATTATTAGAAGATAAACTTCATGACGTTGATACAACAAAATTGGATAAAATAATGGCAAATCCAAATAAGTTTCCATTTTATTGTGTACCTTGTGAATATTTATTTGCAGTTAATATGGACCAACTTGTCATTGTTTGTCCAAAATGTGGTAAACGTAAATGTAGGCATTGTGATGAGTATGGTATTAGTGTTGGACATATTAAGACAGTACTTGATTCAGCGAAATATTCAGATTTTAAAGCACCTCAAGGTTATGAAAAATGGGAGTGATTGGAATTTTGATAGTGATATATTTGTTTTTTATTCTTTTTTCTTCAAAATTTTATTTAAATAAAAAATTAAACTTCAAATACTTAATTTTACTTTATAATGAGTAAGCGTCAGTTTAAAAGAAAATCTTTAGCAGATAGAATGAGCTTGGAAACATTATTCAGTGAAGAACAAAAACCTAATAAAAGAAATAATGAAGAAAATACAATACTAATTGGAAGAAATAAAAAAATAATGGAAAGAATAAAGAAATTATCTCAAGAAAAGTTAAAAACAATTTATGAAATATTATTCGGAATGTCACAAGGTTCATCTAACTTATTAAAAGAGATATTAAATTTTAAAGGATACAGTCATATCAAAAAAGAATCACCTGAAATTATCAAAAAATTAATAATAAAAAGACTTCTTCAAAGAACAAAAGCTGATATTAAACTCTTTGCTAAAATATTTAGATTCGATTTAAATGAAGAATATAATGAACTTTGTTCTAAAATATGTGATTATATTTTTAGTCCTTATTTTGTTGATATCAATGCTATTTCATCAAATGTAACTCAAGACACTTCAACTAAAACTCCTCTTCCTCAACCCCTAATTGTGCCAACTACAGAAAACCAATCACCTAAAACATTAAAACCACAATCAAAAAGAAAATTAAAAGAAAAAATGGTTCTTGAAAACTTGAAAACTCCAAAAATTGAAGTAGAACATTTGATTCTGGAATTACAAAAAGATATTGAAACAGGATTAGGGTATTCAATGAAAATCCCTCAACGACCATCTCAAATTGATAACTCAAATAAAGGTCCAAAAAAAGAATCAAAAATTCCTTCTACTTCTTTAGTTCAAAAAAAAAATACTAAAAGGCAGTCAATAGTCATGAAAATTGGTGATTCAGAAGACACCACAGAGTTAGAAGAATTTGTTTTATAAAACGTATGTTTATGATGACTTTTTAAGAAATGTATTTTGGTATTAATTTTTGTTGATTACTATGCTTTCTTTACTTTCTTTTATGTTATTTTTATATTGTTTTGAGTTATATCAAAAAACTATACAACAGAATGAGATATCTTATATAACCAAATATAAGAATAGATATAACCTGCAAATCAAATAATATACAAAAAAAAATAAGAACTCTTACTAACAAAGAATCATAAGTGATATAAAAATAAATGGAAAATAATATCATCTGCAAGGATAAAAATACAACAACTGTGGTCTTCATAACCTCAATAATAATAATGTGAATTATTTCACTTATGTATTCATAATTTCCCTCTTTACCTATATTTTAACAATATTTCCAAACATATTACATTGTAATAAAAATAGATGTTATAATAAAGGAGAAAGAAGATATAGACAATATCAAAATAAAGAATGAGAAACAAAGCAAGTAAGAAATAAAAGGTAATGAAAAGAATAGAAATAGAAGTAAGAATAATTGGAAAAGAATAAGATGGAATTATAAAATGATAAAATATGAAAGAGACAACTTCTAAATAAACATAAAGAAGATGAATATCAATATAATATTACTACAATTAATTTCTTGAAATGAATCTATGAAAATAACACCAATATAGATTTCCTAAATATTAATTTATATGATATATTAATTGAAAATAGAATTATTAATAGAATATGCATAATCACTTTAGATGAATTAAACCATGCAATAAAATTCATTGCTAATTGGAAATCACATAGAATTGATAAAATACAATATTTATTAAATACTTAAAACAACAAAGAATTTTTTATTAAAATTATTTAATGAAATGTTGTATAATCCTACTAACGTCCCTCTTCAATTTATCCAAGGAAGGACAATATTAATATACAAGAAAGGAGATAAATTATATAAACAAATTACAGACCAATAACTTGTTTAAACTGTATTTTAAAAGTATATACATCTTTATTAAAGATGAAAATAGAAATCCAATTAATGTTAAATCAAATTGAAAAACAATTATCACAAAATGAAATTTGATGTAAAAAATATACATATTATCAAAAGAATGATTATTATACAATAATATAATCATTCAGTTATTAATTAAGGTTAAATGGAAGTAGGTAGAAACGTACTATGATATTTCTAAAGCATATGATAGTATTAATCATCAATTTGTTAAATAATGTTTAATTTATTTTAACATCCCATTAGTTGTAATTAAAAGTATATTATATATATTAAATATTACACAACTATAATTATATTATAATCAACAAAATGTAGGTATAATTAATGTAGAAAGATGAATAATACAATATGATAGTTTATCTAAATTATTATTTGTATTATCTATTGATATATTATCTAAATAATTAGATAAATAAATTAATAAG
>NW_001855142.1:0-2760 GCF_000209125.1 Entamoeba dispar SAW760
AAATAAATATAGTTTTATTTATAATATATTTTTATATAAAATTTATTATTTG
Organism: Entamoeba dispar SAW760; assembly: GCF_000209125.1. Taxonomy (NCBI): domain Eukaryota; phylum Evosea; order Mastigamoebida; family Endamoebidae; genus Entamoeba; species Entamoeba dispar. The sequence goes on from NW_001855142.1 coordinate 53, forward strand.
AATATAAAGAAAATTCAATAAAAAAGAAAATTCAATAAGTTATAAATAGAATTGAATAAATGTGAAACAGAAAATAAAAAGAAAAACTAAAAAATAAAAAATAAAAAAAAAATATAGTAAAAGATGATAATAAAAGAATTAAAAAGTATAATAAAAAGAAGAGAGTTGAGGTATAAAGAAATAATAGAGAGAAAAAACAAAATAACACTATAAGATAGAAGAAATATTAGTAAGATAGAATTAATAGATCAAATAAAAATAACAAAAAGATGAAAAGATAAATTGTATTAAAGTAAAATGATGTTAAACAATGTTTATAACATTAATTATCCTTCTTTTACAAGACATTTCTCTTTCTTCATTCTTTTCTTTACCTTCTTATTTTATCTTTTTTATTACTCTTATTTGTCTTTATCTATTTATTCATTACATTCATTGTTCATTTCTATTTATTTCTTACTCTCTTCATCAAACTAATTTCAAATCTTTTTCTTTAACATTAAATTATTGTTGAATTTACTCTTTCTATTTCTTTTTATCACCACCTGCATTTAAAAATAATGTATTGGTATTCTTTCATTCTTCTTTAATTCTTCTTCACATCCACATTCATAAAAACAATTCTTTCCAATGAGGTAATTGATGATGTGTGGTGATTAATGTTAATGATGTGCAATCATAAAACAACCAATTCATAATTCAGTAATTGTGTTTGGAATAACAAATTCATTACTACTTTTCTTTTCAATCTTCTTTCCACTAATTTCTTTTAGACATTCTATGTTTCAACACTAATTACCATTGGTTCATTCATAAATACTCTTTCTTCATTCATAACCTGTATCATCTATATTCATACTTGTTAATGAATAACAATCTTCAAAACAATCATTTCCTATTTTACTAACATTTGTTAGTATATTAATTGATGTCAATGGTGTGTATTCATAAAACATTCACTTCCAAGTGATTTAACTTCTGATGGTATTGTATTTCCATACGTATTTCTACCTTTATAAATGTATTTGATACTTTTACATTCATTTCATTTCTTTTTCTTTTAAATATGTTGAATAATCTACTTGATACTATATTACTTCTTTAAATATTTTTCCATCATTAAATATTTCATCATTATAATTATAAATATGAAATGTTTCAATATTAGGAAATAGTTTTCTTGAATAATTATTTAATGGAATTGGATTAAAATGAAATCGTTCCATATTTCCTTGAAATCTTTTAATTCCTATTTCTAAATTAATAAAATCATTAATATCATTAAAATACATTGATACTATCATTATTTCGTTGTATCCTAATTTCATTCTTGATTTATTATTTATTAGTTCTTAATTTATTAGTTCATTTAAAAATAATTTGAATGAAGTTGTTTTATTGTTATATTCAATTCATAAATGAAGTATAAGATGATTACAGAATATGAATTTGATATTATTTCATTGAGTGTTATCAATTATTTGAAGATTGAAATAGAAATATGATGATATGAATTATCATTGATAATACTATGAATGATATGAATGAATTTACTGATGAATGATGAATATAAAGAGAGAATGAGATGTGTTATAAGAATATACAATTATTTAAATATCAAAATGATGAATATCAAGTAAATGTGATAGAATAGAATAAAAAGAAATAAACAAATTAATTATATCACATTGTGTATTTCATATTTAATTTATCAAATATAATACAATGTAAATAGAAACACAATACAAAATAAATCAAAAATGAAGAAGATATTACAATTGAGAAAGATAGATAAATTCATTATTCAAATTAAAATTTATTGATATTTTTTATTTTTTAGTTGATAAGAACATGATAAATCATAAAAAAGAACACAACAATAATCATTCTCAAAATATGAAATAAACAATAACCATAACATACAAAACAATTAGAAATAATATGGAATGAACGATAAATATGAATTTTATCAGAAAGAATAAATAATAAGAAATTTGAAAGAAACAAAAGAAATAATATGAATAAATGATAAAATAAATTGAAATAATAGAAGATATACATTATAATATCATCACAAAATTATTATGATGATAACTAACAGTTAAATGAAGAATGAAAGAGAAATAATAAATGATAAATATGATATTTTATATAAAACACAATAAAATAATAAAATAATAATAAATGATATAGTGATATTATCAGTACAATGATAATGTATTACATCAACATTAAATATATCATTGAAAATCTATAATTCAATTCTTTTTTTAAATAAACAACACAAATAATAGAAATGAACAGAAGAACGAGAGAAATGATTGAGTTTATTGAAACAATTCAATAAATGATGTAATTAACATATTCAAAGAAGATAATTCAATATGATGTTATAAAATCATTAAGATGTCTAAAATTAAATATTATCTTCATTATATCAATTATTAAGTAATCAAATAATAAAGAAATGAAAATTGAGATATAACAATAATCAAATGATAAGATTCAAATGAAATATTGAAAAGAATGAACACAAATACAATATATTTCAACAACAAACAAAAGATAAATAATACAGAAAAAGAAATAAAGAAAATACATAAAATAAGAATAAATAATACAGAAAATAATAAATTAAAATATTAATCAAATAACAAACATACAATAAATAAATACAAATAAAAGAATCAACAAGAAAGAATAATAAA
>NW_001855141.1:0-2801 GCF_000209125.1 Entamoeba dispar SAW760
AATAACTCTGAAATGATGGCCTAACGATCCCTAAGATTTTTAACTAGAAAAAATTTAAAACATATTAGATTTATCTGATGTGTGAGACCGTAAGGTGATTTCTAGTTAATCCTTTAATAATAAGGCTTGGGGTGTCAGAAAAGTTACCACAGGGATAACTGGCTTGTGGCAGCCAAGCGCTCATAGCGACGTTGCTTTTTGATCCTTCGATGTCGGCTCTTCCTATCCATTTCAAGCAGAATTGAAAAAAGGTATGATTGTTCACCATTTAATAGGGAACGTGAGCTGGGTTTAGACCGTCGTGAGACAGGTTAGTTTTACCCTACCGTTTCGGTAGATCTTCAAAGTATTTAGATAGTAGCACAACTCAGTACGAGAGGAACCGTTGTGTCACGCCACTGGATTATTCAATTATTTGATCAAATAGTGTTGAGAATCTAACACGTGTTGAAATAATGGCTGAAAGCCTCTCAAGCCAGAATTTCGTCTAGATGAATACTTTGTCTTTTTCTTGTTACTTTAGTACAATTGAAAATTATATACGTTGTATTTATTATCTCGTGTATTACTCTATCAAAAGGGTAGTGAATACTGAGTTAACAAAATTCAAAGCATAACTGTTGCTTATAGACGATGGCATCAGAAATCGGTGTTGTAAGCTTTAGAGTTTCTTAATCAATACTCTCGGGTATTGAATGAAACGATTTGCTGAGACTTAACCGTAATTTCTATTTAAATTTATATAAAACTTATTTTAAAATGTATTATCAATTCTTTTTTTCATCCTATATTCATTAAAATTATTAAATTTATTTCTTTTTATTCCTTTTATTCTTTTTTAACATTTTAATATAATTAATTATCTTTTCTGTTTTTTCATTAAATTGGTAAAATAAAGTATAATTATTTTAATTTTTTAACAGAATTTTTGTCATATTTTATTTTATGGTTAAATTTTTACTCATTTTTAACATTTTAATATAATTAATTATCTTTCTTTTTTATCATTAAATATTAAATTGGTAAAATAAAGTATAATTATTTTAATTTTTTAACAGAATTTTTGTCATATTTTATTTTATGGTTATTAATATTATCAATTAGTTATTAATATCTCAAAAAATGTCAACGAAAGTATAAAAATTTATAAGGTAAAAGTTGTTCAGAATTGAATTCTAAACAACTTTTTATTTAATGATATTATAATGATTAATTGAACGATTTTTTATTTATTTTTTTAATGTTTGAATTGAAATAGTTTAAATAATAAAATAATATAGTTTTTTAATTTAAAATAGTCTTTAACTTTACTAATTGAATAAATGGATAATTAAATCATTTTCTATAAAAAGTAATAAATATCAAATAACTTTTAGTGTACTAGTAATTGTTATAGTTATTATTAATTCTTGACGCAGTATAGATAAAATAATTTTTAACAATTCATTTTAATGATTAATGAATAAATGGATAATTAAATCATTTTCTATAAAAAGTAATAAATATCAAATAACTTTTAGTGTACTAGTAATTGTTATAGTTATTATTAATTCTTGACGCAGTATAGATAAAATAATTTTTAACAATTCATTCTAACATAATTTATTAATTATTGATAATTAAATCATTTTCTATAAAAAGTAATAAATATCAAATAACTTTTAGTGTACTAGTAATTGTTATAGTTATTATTAATTCTTGACGCAGTATAGATAAAATAATTTTTAACAATTCATTCTAACATAATTTATTAATTATTGATAATTAAATCATTTTCTATAAAAAGTAATAAATATCAAATAACTTTTAGTGTACTAGTAATTGTTATAGTTATTATTAATTCTTGACGCAGTATAGATAAAATAATTTTTAACAATTCATTCTAACATAATTTATTAATTATTGATAATTAAATCATTTTCTATAAAAAGTAATAAATATCAAATAACTTTTAGTGTACTAGTAATTGTTATAGTTATTATTAATTCTTGACGCAGTATAGATAAAATAATTTTTAACAATTCATTCTAACATAATTTATTAATTATTGATAATTAAATCATTTTCTATAAAAAGTAATAAATATCAAATAACTTTTAGTGTACTAGTAATTGTTATAGTTATTATTAATTCTTGACGCAGTATAGATAAAATAATTTTTAACAATTCATTCTAACATAATTTATTAATTATTGATAATTAAATCATTTTCTATAAAAAGTAATAAATATCAAATAACTTTTAGTGTACTAGTAATTGTTATAGTTATTATTAATTCTGACGCAGTACATTTGAGATATTAATAATTATTAAAATAATAGTGTTCTATTTATAGATTATTTTTTGTTATTCATTGTAGAAATAACATTTTTTAAATCAAGATTTTATGAAGTATAAGTTATTTATTTTTAAATCAACATTTTTCAAAAAATCTTTTCTATTAAAAAACTATATTATTTTATTATTTAAACTATTTCAATTCAAACGTTAAAAAGATGAATAAAATCGTTCAATTTATCATTACAACATCATTAAATAAAGAGTTGTTTAGAATTCAATTCTGAACAACTTTTACCTTATAAATTTTTATACTTTCGTTGACATTTTTTGAGATATGAATGATTATTTTTATTAAAGACTATTAAAAAATTATTTAATATCTTTATATCTCATTCTTTAAATTAAATTCTGTTTAACAATTATCTTAATCTGTATTAGTTATTATTCATGATTTATTTATTTTATTTTATCTTCATTATGTATTTCTTTTTAATATTAATCATTATTTTTTTATATTAATA
>NW_001855140.1:0-3539 GCF_000209125.1 Entamoeba dispar SAW760
ATAAACACTGAAAATCACAATGAAAAGAAGATAATATAGAAGAACAACACTTTATGTATTTAATTATCAAAACTAATTAAGAAATAAATAGAAAATCGAATCAATTATAAAGAACAAACATTATAATAAGACATAGAAAATATAGTATAAATGAAATAAAATGATAGACGGAATAAAAAGAGAACAATAATGAATATAAAATATTAATTAAAAATAAAATATAATAAAGGAATGAAGTGATGATAAATATTAAAATAAATTAAAATAAGAATATCGAATAAAGAAATAATGAAAGAATGGAGTAGGTGTAGAACAATGAACTAAGAGTAGTGAAATAAAGTAATAAACTCAATAAGAATTATTACAATATTAATTCAAACAGATTGAATAATAAATTAAAATAAATAGTTAAATGAAATAAATAACAGAAGAAATAATATTCAACAAAGAAATGAATGTAAAACAAAGAAGTATCGAATAAATATGTAACACATAAGAATAAAGAATAAGAAAGAAAGAGAAAAGATTATCAAAACATAAATAATTATCAGTACTTCATAAATATTCTAATTATAATAATAAAGAATTAATAACAAACAATTTAAATATTATATCATATAAAAAAGATATAATAAAGATGAGTTATTAATAACTTTAAAAATAGAAATATAATAGATATAAGAAAATAAATTCAAGAAGTTGATATTATTGAAAATTATATAAAACAAAAAGTAATAATCAAATGATAAAATCAAATAAATAATTAATTAATATGAAATGATAATAATAAGAATAATTAAATAGAAAATAAACTAAAAAGATTTTCATTCTCTAATATTTAAGAAGATGGAAATATAATATATAACAAACAAGAAAACAAACAAGAAAAGATGAAATAATAAGAGAATGTATTAAAAAGTATTAAAAAGAGATAGAAAATAACAAAATAAAAAAAAATACAAAAAGAATAATAATAAATAAAGAATAAATCACAAAGAGCTATATAGAATATGTATATTCAGATATAATACTCAAGTAAGATAAATAAAACAAGAATAAAATGACAAAACTAGAAAATGTTAACTTTCTAAATAAAATAAATAAATACAATATTAGAAAAAAGAATTAAGAACATTATAACAATACTGTTCCTAAAAACAATTCTTTAGTTAATGAATATTGAATGATTATAGTATTGAATAAATTTTTGAAAAGAAATAGGTTATAAATAAATATAAAGAGTTTATTTCTTAAGAAGATAAAAAAATTAAGGAAATATTTCATAGTATTTTGGAAAATATGGGAGAAGATTAAGAAATAATTTCTCAAGAGAATGAAAAATATGTCACAATTTTATTTGTTAAGAAAAGTAAATGTTTTACAATCTAACTTGTGTTAGAAACAAGTTTAAGCCATTAAATTGATTTTATTATTTTTTGGTTTCATTCTCTTCTTTTTATTAGTGACTAAATTTTGTTATATTTGCTATTTTAAACTATAAATGTTATATATATTGAGAACAAAGTAAATATTTATAATAATACAGTTTCAAGTAACTGAGATAATATAAAATAAAACATCAAATAATTAATTTATTTTTAATCACTTCTTTTTACAAAAATAAAAAATTAAAATAGAATAAACCAAATTTATTTATAGAAAAAAAATAAGAATCAAAAAAGCAATAGTTAATTTTAATTAAATAACATTTTTCAACACAAAATATAAAAAACAAAAAAAGAATAATACCAAAAAAGAAATTAAATTTAATTATTTGATATTCTTTTAATGAAATATTTTAAAATTAAAGCACATATGATAATTCCAATAATAAAATAGATCCTATCCAACACTCTGAAAAAGAATTGGTCCACCAAATAGTTAATCCAAAGTAACGAATATGCCATTCCATACTTATCTTCATAAAGAATGTCCGGTATTTTGAGAAATGTTTGTAAACTCTTTTCAGGTTTAATACTTTCTAATAATTCAATCGCACGGAATTCGTCTTTGTCAAAATACACACCATATTGATACATTAATATAAGAGAAATTAATGAATTAACTTCATGGCTAGCTGATGCTTTAATTAAATATGCCTTTCCTTCATCTGTCTTATTTAAATCGAAACTTATTTTAGATAATTGTTTATATAACAACCCTTCAAAATTTTTAGATAAAACCTTAGCCTTAAGTGATGGTTGAACTTTACTAATAAGATCATTTATAAATAAAGATAAGTTAACAGAATGATATTCTCTTGCTAAAGAAGATTCTGATAAAATACTTATAAGACTCAGTGTAGCATAATCATATCCAATATCTGATAAATATTTCCATAAAATGCATGAACTTACTGGACTAATATCAGATATATCATTTGCTAATTCTCCTAATAAAAAAAATGGAATAAAACTTTCTTGAAATGATTCTTCTATACTCGAAAGTGTTAAATGATTAAAAAGATTAGTTCTTTTAGTTAACTGAACAAAATCAGAGAGTGTTTCTATCCATATATTAGTTGTATTTATATCATCTTTTTGTAATGTAATAAAATTATCGCTTGCTAAGTTAACTAGTTGATGTCTAGCAAGTTGATTAAAGTTACTCATCATTTGTAGTTTAGAAACATAATGAGTTTCACCTTTTTTTATTTGCATTGTTAATTTCATTATTAACCCAGCATCACTATTATAAAATTCAGCTAAACTATATAATTTATATGCAAACTCTTCATTATTTTTTGCATCTGATAGTTTTTCTCGTAATTCATTACTTATTCCATCATACTCTACTATTCCTCCACAAAGAGCATATAAATTTCCATCCTTGAATTCATAGGCTATACTATATAATACCTGAAAAAGAGATGTTCTATCAACACCTAATTGATATAATAATTTACCAGCATTTACCTAAATTATTCTTAATACTATTTTTTTATAATCTAATATATGTAATTAGACAAACCAGAGAAGTAGGACTTAAATCCATAATAATACCTTTATATAATAATAATGCATCGCGAAGCATTAGACTGAATTTTGATTTAGCATTAGATCCTTGGTTAGGTAAACTATAATAGGTAATGTCATGAGAAGTAATGCCTAAATGAAATAAAGGCATCGAAGGTGGGAAAAGATTAAGCAAGTTCTTATAGTATTTAATTCTGTCGTTAGTGTTTGTAGGTATAAAGTCTTTAAATTCAAGTTTAGTTGTCAGTTTATGAAAACCTAAGTTAGTAGGAATAGAGCTATATCCAATTGCTTGTTCTAACAAATCATGAAACCCTTCCAGCGCATTGTTAAACTCTCTGTTTAACACATCATACGCCTCTAATTGTATGCAATTAACTTGGGGTAATATCTTAAGTGTTATGATAAAGAAAATAAAAAAAGTATTCATAAAGAGTAATTTTCTTTAATATAAATAATATCAGTTTTATAGTTTTATTTTATTATATTTTTATTTAAATTAAATTAGAACTTAAAAAAAATTATTAATGTTTTTTAAAATGAATATTATTATCTTTCAAGTAT
>NW_001855140.1:3639-8759 GCF_000209125.1 Entamoeba dispar SAW760
TTCAAGTATTTGTTTATTCTTGTTATGCAAATAGTTTGTTTTATTTTTTAAGTAATTTTTTGTTAGAAATATTGTTCATGTATTAATTTATTTTTATTTAGCTTTTTGTTGTAAATATACTTCAGGAAAAGAGTGTTGGTGTGATTCTTTTCAAACGTGTGCAAAAGATTTAATAAAAAATAATACATGTGGTTCATTTGAATGTACAGACTATTGTTATTATAGTTGTTTGTTCTAATTTATGTTTAATTAATAACTTGTCAGACCATTATTTAAAATTATATAGTTCCTACAACTACTGCATATAACTTTGCTTTCTTATTCTTTGCTTTTATATTTGTTATTGCTCTTCTCCTAGCAACAAATTGTTTTTGTTATTATTCTGGAACATTACCTTATCAAACAAAATTAAAAAATAACGGTTGTATTACTCATGACTTACACACTAATGGTCCTTTTGAAGATGAGCAAACAGAAACACCTCTATCTATTTCAAAAGAAGATGAAAATATCTATCGTCCAGAAATTCTCTAATTTGTTCATTATTAATTCTAACAATATTTTTAGTATTATTTTTGTTATTAAAAAGAGCTATTTCTCAATAAAACAACAAGAAATTGTTTTTGTATTGAGAAATGTCTATTCTAATTTCTTCATTTCTGTACTTTTATTATAGAATATTTCTACTGCTATTTTTGTTTTATCAAAATAAAAAATTGTTTTGTTTTTAAACCTTACCTATTTTAAATTATAGATTCTATAATAACGTGCAGCAACAATTGGACTTTTGAGAAGAAGAGTCTCCTTCCACATCCTTTTGCAATTTGCCTGAACTTGTTTTAGGCATATCAATAGAAACGGCACCATTTGTTTTTGATATTTGACCAGTTTGTTTGTCTATATTAACTTCTAAATTTTGAGTATTAACTGGTTGTTTGCATTGTTCGTCAACCTTATTTTCTTTAATTGTTTTATTTTTCTTTCTTTCTTTACTAATTTCATTTTCCTTAGTTGTTTTATTTTCTTTCGTTGTTTCACTTTCTTTATTTGTTTCACTTTCTTTATTTGTTTCACTTTCTTTATTTGTTTTATTGTCTTCATTTGTTTCACTTTCTTTAGTTGTTTCACTTTCTTTACTAATTTCATTTTCTTCATTTGTTTCACTTTCTTTAGTTGTTTCACTTTCTTTATTTGTTTCACTTTCTTTAGTTGTTTCACTTTCTTCATTTGTTTCACTTTCTTTATTTGTTTCACTTTCTTTATTTGTTTCACTTTCTTCACTTGTTTCATTTTCTTTAGTCGTTTTACTTCCTTCTATTATTTCATTTTCTTTAGTTGTTTCACTATTTTCACTTGTTTTACTTTCTTTAGTTGTTTCACTTCCTTCACTTATTTTATTATCTTCACTTCCTTCACTTGTTTTATTTTCTTCACTTGTTTCACTTTCATTAGTTGTTTCACTATTACTAACATGAGTCCTAGGTGTTCCATTTGTGTCATTGGTACTAATACAGTGTTTATCGATAGTCTTAAGTTTATTTTCTAGTAGCATAATTTCTTCATTTTTTTTCATACATTCGTTATAGCTAAGAGTTAAGTTTTTATTCATAATATTAATACTGTTAATTAAGCTATCTAATTTATTTAGATTATGTACTTCTTTTTTCTCTGATACTAAAATCCATTTTCCTTTATCTCCAAAGCCCATATTTATATTATTGTTTTCAATTTCATACTCTTTACATTTTCCAGTCTTTACTTCTTCTGGAACTAAATACCGTTTCCCAGAGACATGAACAACATCATTTTTTCCAAAGGCATACGTTTTAATATCATCTCCATCTCTCCATTCTGTCTCATCTGCGAGAACTTCAATTTCAATTTCAAACTCTTCTTTGCATCCAGTTAATTTGTTAATTGGATTTACTTTAGTTCCACTAACAATTCCAGGTGGAATACTAACTAAATATTCAGAAATTCCATTCTCAGTTTGTTCAATATACCCTTTCATCACTCCATTCCAACTTTCAACTAAAGAAATAGTAATTTTTCTATACTGAATAAATCTATCTAATTCAGCTATTGTAGATAAAACAGAAGCAGAATCTCTTCTGTGAAAATCTTTATGTTCCATCAAACTAAAATAAAAGTTCATTTTTTAAAAGTCATTTTAAATAAAAGACTAAATTAAAATATTTTAATTATTTAATAAGATAAAAATCGTTATAGATATATCACAATTTGATTTTCTTCATATTGGAAAGTAATTACTTCAGTGATTCAGTATGCTCTACTTCTACAATAGAGTTCATTTCTAAGATATGAAAATTAGAAGGTTCTTCTTCTAATGTATTACCAGAGTTGAATATGTAGAACATTAAGTCTTTCATGTTTTTAATAATGATATTTGTAGTATTTGTTGAATTTGATTTATAACTTTAGTGTTTTCAATCTTCTTATTGTTTCTTTATGTATCAGCCCATTGATTGTTAATATTACAGGTATTATTTCTACATAAGTTATTTCTCTACTTTGTATTAACTTCTCTTGTAATTCTTTGTATTTATTTATTTTGTAAATATAATTTAATTCTTTATTTCTATCTTGACATATATCAACATCATTAATATATCCTTTTTTCTTTGATGATTTGATAATATATATCTGATATTCTAATATTAAAAGAATGGTCACTAACCAATAAATCTTTATTGAAAGTTATAACAATTTCATCATTATTAATATATTTATGAGGTGTTTTAAAATTAATTGATTCAAATTCAATAAAATATGTAATTAGTATATGTTTATATATTTGTTTACACACATACTCATGTTTTAATATTTGATTATTCTTCATTATATAACATCCTAACAATATATGGCTAATAGATGCAATTGTTTTATAACAATTTTACAATAAATTACTATATCAATAAGAAGTATTTAGATTTAATACTTCCTGTTATAGTTACTCATTCTTACATCTTTACTACTTTGATGAATGCATTTCTTTTTATATTTAATGACATCTATCTTGCTACTGATAATTTCCTATCATTAAATATACAATTTACATTTCTTATATATTCACCACATTTCCTTCCATTCATTTAAATATCATTTATTTTATTTATTAGAAATTCAAATACTTTGTTTATGTCATGTTTTCTTTCATTTAATTGTATTATATTCATTCATTGAAATTAATATTCTTACCAAATAATTTCTTCATTCTTTTAATTATTCAATTTGGATTCTCTTTTATTATTTTTATCATTTTTTTTATTTCTTATTTGTTTTTGTTCATGATTATGATATTGTTTATACCATCACTATGTTTTATTATGATTTATCTGTATTATAACACTGATTGTTTCTATTTGAATTAATGATAAAATACTTATGATGATGAAAATGGTTAAAGTGATGAATGAAATGGTTTATACCATTATTATTATAATTGATATGATAATTGTTATGTTGATCGTTACTATTATGGTAATGATTATTGTGATGATTAATGTATTTCTGTCCATGCAGACAATACTTATTTTCACTCATTCTTCTATCATTTATATTTCATGACTAATACTGATTTCCCCTCCTTTTGTTATTGATTTTTGTATCTTCCATATGTTTCTGAAATGAATCGTTTTTTTAACAAAACATAATTAAAAACTGAACAATTTAAAAAGAACTATCCTCTTCAATTACTTGTTGTTTTAAAAAATTAGCACTGTTATATAAATTATAAGGTTTTGAAGTATCTACACATTCAAGCCAACTACATTTTATTGCATCTTTAGCAGTCCAACGTAATGTAGATTCATAACGTAATAATCCACTAACAAGAATAAGAAGATCTTTGTCATTTGTATTTGAAAGTTGTTTACTAAAAAATTCACTTATTGGATGGTCTGTACTAGTTAATTTGATTTCTCTTGACTCATTACATAGTTTAGAAAAATTAGTAGTAATATTATTTTGAGTCATTTCAAGTAAAATAATACCACAAGACCATGGATCTATTTTATCAGAAAGAACATAAGAAGGTATTTTATCAGAAGGAACATCAATACCTTGGTTATCATATTCCTGAAGTAATCTTAGAAGATCGACAATTTCTGGTGGTGCATATTTTTCAGAAATACAATCAAGTGTATAACATCTAAATGAATATTTAGCCATTCCAAAATCTGCTATTTTTACAACACCATTTTTTAATAAAATATTTTCTGGTTTTAAGTCTCTATGAACAATATTATTTTCATGCATATATAATACTCCTTCCATAATTTGTTTAAATATATGTTTTGTTCTTATTATATCATTGCCAAGGTCTGCCCCTATTATTTGTCTCAAATTACAATCACAATATTCCATTAATAATTCAAGTTCATTCTTTCCTGAACAAACTCCCAATATCCTTCTTTTTTAATTCTCTTTTAGTTCTTTATACATTTAAATTAAAACAAACTTTATAATATTTCTGTGATTCAATTGTCTTAATAAACATATCTCCCTTAGTCCTGATGACGTAATTCCCATCCCATCTATATTTTCTTTATTATACTTTTTTATTACAATGTACTGATGTGTAACATTGTCTATTGCTTTAAATACTACTCCAAATGTTCCTTTTCCTAATTTAGCTAAAAGTGTAAATCGTGAGTGTAAACATATCCTTTCTGTCATACTTTCTGAATATTTTTATTGGTTCCGTTTTTCTTTATCTTTTTATTATATTATTCTATTTTTAATACTATTAATTTCCAATTTTTTTTATTTTTTTTTAAATTCATTATTTTTTTTAAGTTCTCAATTGAATGCATCATTCTTTTCGAGTAACTCTTGGATTTTTTAGATTGTTCTAAAAATAGGGGAGCTTTATTTTTTACAATAAGACGACTTTTTAAAAGACAACAAGACTGCCACTTTAAATGGTGAGACAAGGAATGTCTTTTGACCGACCTAGTTGAGCTGAGTATAATTTAATGAAAGAAACTACAACTCGAAAAATAATAACCCCAATGAAATAGAATGAAGTAAAAATACTATAAAAATATTATAAAATACTAAATTTTGTGTAACCAAAAAGAAAAAGGAAATAAACACAA
>NW_001855140.1:8859-11066 GCF_000209125.1 Entamoeba dispar SAW760
CTAGAATATGACACTCTCAGAAACATACTATGCCACCACCAACACATCAGTATGCTTTACAACACTTAGAATTACTTCATCACCTAATACAGCAATTCATTATGGATCACTTTTTAAAGAACAAGATTCAAAAAAATTACAAATGTACCTTAATCGCCCAAGTAGAACTGTTGTTGAAAATGAATTTCTACCAAGACAACCTTACTTAACTATACACACTTCAAGAACTAGTGTTTTAAAGGATGAAGCGATTTTCAAACAAAATACTGTTTCACTTATCAAACAATACAACCACTTTAAACAAGAAAAATAGTTACTATTGAAATTTTAAATTATAATCTTAACTTGATAAGAATAGTAATAGGTTCTACTCTCATAACTGGGAAGTTTACTAAAAAAGTATGCTGAAATTGTATTATTGTTTACTATTATCCTTTAATTAGTTTTTATTCTTATCTTTTATTTGAACTTTTCTAAAAAAAATAAGATTTAATCTATACTTGTATCTTAACAAAGGGATTTTAACTAGTCTGAATGAAAAGAAACAAAGTTTAAAGAAAGGTGAATGACTAAGATTTAATTTAATGTAATTTATACCAAATAATGAATATAAGGAATATAACAACAATAATTAATACTAATAATATTACTAACCTCTTTTTATCTCCAGAAATTTGATATTTCCCTGCTTCATCAATCTCCATAGCTGATTTAGCTGTATATTCTTCAGCGTTTTGATAATTATATTCAAGTTGATCAATGACTGTTTGTTGTGTTTTTGTTATACTATTCATCATAGAAATTCCAGTATTAATTTCTTTCATTTTTGTATTAACGTCTTTGATTCGTTGAGTTTTATCATTGTCTACTTGAACAAGTAATAAATCATTTTCATCATATGGATTATTGCTTTGCATAAAGAAATATTTTTTTAAGATTAGTTTTCATATTATATTTTATAATAAAAATAACATTAAAAAAATAAAAAAGAACTAGTACAATTGAAATTCATTATTCTTCATTTTGACTCTTTTCATAAAACCATATTATTCATGTAAATGTTAACCTCTCTCTAATAATCATCTCTTCTTTTTTGTTCCTTTTCTTTTAGAACAATACTGTCGTTCATAATTGCTGGAGAAACAGACCCTTCACTTAAGGTGATAGGCTCATTTTGTGATTTTGTTACATTTTGTTTGAAAATAAAAGAGAGTCTTCCTTTCTTTTTTGAAGTTTGTTCACTAGGAGTAGCTGGTCCAATAGATGAGTCTGTTGAACCTGAACTAATATTAGATTGATGGGTAAATATGTCATTATCTCTGATTGACTCTCCATAACAAATAGAACTATTTCTTGGGTGTGAACGTTTATTTAAACCTATAGCTCCAAGAACAACATCTTTCATACTTTTTCTTTTAGTTTTATAATCTAAATCTTTCCAAGCTTCTTCACTACAAATAATTCTACTTGTACTAGCTATATTAATTGATTTATTTTTAATAGATTGTTTTGGATAAAGAAGGAGAGGATCATTCTTTGCGTCTTCTATTAGTTGTTTAAAAGCTGTTTTATCATTTTCTTCAAGTCCAAGAAAATCTATTTCATCTGGGGACATTGACATAAAATGTTCTACTTTACAATACCCATAAGAGATAAAGAGCTCAGTGAGGTGTTGGAGATTTCTTTGTTTAAGAAATTGACTAATTTCATCAATAGAATTTGTTTGATATTCAATCGGGCGTTGTTTTTCTAACTCATCTCCATTGAAATAGCACTGTAATTCTGGAATAAATTCAATCAAAAAGTTAATAATTTCATCTGTCAATTCATCACTATGAGTTTTTTCTAAATCATTTCCACCTCCCTCAATAACTCCAAGCCCTCCTTTATTTTGAATTAATGAATATAGTTTTCTAATATATTTCTTTTCAGTTAATAATTGACCAAAGATAATAGCAACAGGTGAAGTAACAGCTTTGATATGACTTGCTTTATGGAATGGAGAACGTGTTAAAATTGATGCATTTACTATTGGATTAATTAATATAACTCCACCCACTTCATTTTCTTTACGAGTTTCAAATGCTTGAAATAACGTTGGTCCACAACCTGCTCCTTTTCCATAAAGGACTATTGATTTTGGTGGTTGTTTCATTTCTTCTAATATGTAATTAAATACTTTTGTAATAATACCTGCAACTAAGGTG
>NW_001855139.1:0-1411 GCF_000209125.1 Entamoeba dispar SAW760
TAATTACTACTGTATTGCTATGGGCTAATATTCTTTTTGTATCAGCCACAAGACCCTTTTCCTTTGATAATCTTTCTTATATTATCAATTATACTTGTATTCTAACAAGTAATAATAACATCTTTATAAATACCCATTCGTTTATTGTCAATGATATTCTGTCATTGTACATAATAAACACTGCTATTCTTGCAGTACTGGGTAAGATGTTTTTCTAACTAAATACAACATTATAATCAGTCTATAACTGAGGTGATTTGAAGGGTGGTGATGTTTTAGGGTTTTGTGTGGTGTCTTTGACTTACTACCTTCGAATCCATAATTTTATTTAAAATAATAAAAATAAGTAACATTTAATTTAATGAATAAAATGAAATGATGTTTATTAAAATAATAAAATAATAAATAAAATAAAGTTTATAAATATGTATTTAATTATTTAATCATCTGATTTTAATCTGATATTCATTAAATTAAAATGGAAGAGTTAATAAACAAGAACACTCAGTTCTTTAAAGAAGAAGTAGAAAAACTTCCAAATATTCAACAATCAATTGATGATATTATTAAACATTATCAAGAGTATTTAGGAAGTATTAAAAATGAGATATTTAAAATAAAAGCAGATGAAACATATTCAGAAGCTATTAAAAGGGGAGAAGGAATATTTGATAGGATTGATGAAACAGAAAGAAGAAGAAAACAAGTAATAGAAACAAGTCAAGAAACAATTAAACAAATAGAGACATTATTAATAGATAAAATGAAGAAAATAATAGAAGAATGCAATAATGATAGAAATACTAAGTAAAACACGGAATGAAATAATCAATAAAATCATTTCAATTGAAGAAATGGTCATGAAAGATAAACTATTCAGAACACCAAAAGAAAAAGATAAAATCAAAGAAGAATTTAACAAAAAGAAAGAAGAATGGACAAAACATTACAGTGATTATTTTGAGAAAAAGAAGATAAAAGAAGAAAGGAAAAGAAGAAGAAGAGAGAAGAAAAGAAGAAGAAGAAGAGAGAAGAAAAGAAGAAGAGAAGAAAGGAAAAGAAGAAGAAGAGAGAAGAAAAGAAGAAGAAAGAAAGAAACAAGAAGGGGAAAGATTAAGAATAATAAAAGGAATGAACACAATAGAAGAGATACAACAACTAGAAGAATGGACATCAAGAAAAGTATCAAATATACTATTTGATTCAGATAATGATGTTTGGAATAAGAATACATCAATATTTGAAGAAAGAATAATAAATAAAGAACATATAATAATTATTATTGAAGATACAAATGGAAATAAATTTGGAGGATATGTTAATTGTAAAATTGATAAAATTAATAAAAAGATAAATGATTCAAAATCATTTTTATTTTCATTAAAATCAAAAGGAAGAATAGAAGGAATGA
>NW_001855139.1:1511-3258 GCF_000209125.1 Entamoeba dispar SAW760
ATCCAGAATATTTCACACCAGAACGAATTATTGTAATTGAAATGATTTAATTTTTATTCATTATTATTTATTTGAAAACTAAAAATAAATAAGAATAAAAGATAAATAAAAATATAATAAAATATTTATTTGATTCTTTTTTATTTCTTTTTTATTTTATTTTATATTTATTTATTTTATTCTTCTTCTTTTATCTTTATATCTATTATATATTTCTTATTTTATTATTTATATTATATTCTTATATCTTTTTATTCTTATTTTATATTTATTCATTATTATTCATTTCATAT
The DNA here is from genome assembly GCF_000209125.1 of Entamoeba dispar SAW760. Lineage (NCBI taxonomy): Eukaryota > Evosea > Mastigamoebida > Endamoebidae > Entamoeba > Entamoeba dispar. The sequence continues at coordinate 1,805 of NW_001855139.1, forward strand.
TAACATTGTTAAATAACAATACAACAATAATAAATAAATGATATAAGATAAACAACAATAAATAATTATAATAAAACATAAACAAACAATATAAACAAATATAAAATAATAAAATATCATCTAATATAAAATAATAATAAAGAAGAAAAGAAAATATGATAAAAGAAACAACGACAAATTAATATGGTGTAATAATATTAATGTTTTTGTTGATGTAGAAATATTTCAAAAATTAGAGGAAATAGAGAACGATTTATGTAATCATTTCCTTTAAATAATTATTTAAATAAATATTTCCTAATATTGAAACATTTAAATAATGAATAAATAATAAACAAATAATATTATATAAAGTAAACTGTTTAACATATTAAAAAGAGAAATGAATAAAAATATAATAATAAATGAAATAGAATAATATCATAAAATAAGACAATACAAAATACATACTCAGAAAAACAATTAAGACTAACACTATTTTTACCTAATAATAATATTGTTTTTGTTCATATTCTTTATCAAAAACAATAATATTCAATTTTAATTATTAATTACAAGATATTGTTTTGAGAAATAAAACTTTAAGTAGAATACAATGAAGGTTTAAGTATAAATGAAATAAAAATAATATTAATTATTATATTTATGTCTTACATTCTTTTCTTTTCATTTTTGTTATCTTGTTGTTTGTTTATTTTATTTTAATTTTTGTTTCAATTAATTATTTGTTATTTTAATATTATTCAATATTTTATTTATCATAATAAATTCCTATTTGATTTATTATTGTTGTTCTTTAATAATAAGATATGTATAATTCAAAAAAATTCAATATAATACAGATAATTTATCTTTCTAACTATCATACTTTTAAATATATAAATTTAATAAGAGTTATAATTAATTATGTTTATTTGATATTATCTTTTAATTTAGTTATTTATTCTTGTTTATTCAATACTAAATTCTTATCAGCAACGAAAAAAAGGAAATAAGAGAAAAATGAAGAGAAAGAATGATATAAAAGAAAAAAGTGAAATTAGGAAGTAGAAGAAGATGAAAAGAATAAAAGTAGAATGCTGAGATTATAAAATGAAAGAAGATAAAAATGAATAATTCAAAATGAGATAATAAATGATGAAAAGAATGATGAAATAATGGATGCATTTTTTATTATAGAAATTAGAAGTATGCAATAAAAAAAAGCGTTTAATTTATTGATACAAATTATTTATCATTATTTTATTTATGCAATTTATTTTATTCATTTTTATTTTTATAATTTTTATTTATATATATAATTTATTATCTTTTTTTCTTTTTAATATATTGATTATTTTAATTTATTATTTATTATTCTTTTATTTATTTTTCTCCATTCTTTTATTTGTTCATTTTTATTATATTTATGAAATATTTCATTATTATAAAATATTTTTATTATTTAATTATTA
>NW_001855138.1:0-1254 GCF_000209125.1 Entamoeba dispar SAW760
TTATTTTACCAATTTAATGAAAAAACAGAAAAGATAATTAATTATATTAAAATGTTAAAAAAGAATAAAAGGAATAAAAAGAAATAAATTTAATAATTTTAATGAATATAGGATGAAAAAAAGAATTGATAATACATTTTAAAATAAGTTTTATATAAATTTAAATAGAAATTACGGTTAAGTCTCAGCAAATCGTTTCATTCAATACCCGAGAGTATTGATTAAGAAACTCTAAAGCTTACAACACCGATTCTGATGCCATCGTCTATAAGCAACAGTTATGCTTTGAATTTTGTTAACTCAGTATTCACTACCCTTTTGATAGAGTAATACACGAGATAATAAATACAACGTATATAATTTTCAATTGTACTAAAGTAACAAGAAAAAGACAAAGTATTCATCTAGACGAAATTCTGGCTTGAGAGGCTTTCAGCCATTATTTCAACACGTGTTAGATTCTCAACACTATTTGATCAAATAATTGAATAATCCAGTGGCGTGACACAACGGTTCCTCTCGTACTGAGTTGTGCTACTATCTAAATACTTTGAAGATCTACCGAAACGGTAGGGTAAAACTAACCTGTCTCACGACGGTCTAAACCCAGCTCACGTTCCCTATTAAATGGTGAACAATCATACCTTTTTTCAATTCTGCTTGAAATGGATAGGAAGAGCCGACATCGAAGGATCAAAAAGCAACGTCGCTATGAGCGCTTGGCTGCCACAAGCCAGTTATCCCTGTGGTAACTTTTCTGACACCCCAAGCCTTATTATTAAAGGATTAACTAGAAATCACCTTACGGTCTCACACATCAGATAAATCTAATATGTTTTAAATTTTTTCTAGTTAAAAATCTTAGGGATCGTTAGGCCATCATTTCAGAGTTATTGATTGTACTGGAATCAATAATCAAATGAACTTATACCCTTATATTCTACATGAGGTTTCTGTCCTCATTGAGTTCATCTTTGGACACCTGCGTTATCTTGTAACAGATGTGCCGCCCCAGCCAAACTCCCCGTCTATCTTTTTCAATCGCCTGTTTCAACCGAAGTTTTAATGTTTTTAAATTAATGGAAAATCCATTTTAACATTTAACGAAATGAGTGAAATAGTATTTCTAGTGGTGGTATTACACGTTTGACAAAGTCTCCCACCTAGCCTATACCAAAAAATCGATTTCACATGATAAATTAGAGTCAAGCTCAACAGGGTCTTCTTTCCCCGCCGTTCCAATCAAGCCCGTCC
>NW_001855137.1:0-1251 GCF_000209125.1 Entamoeba dispar SAW760
TTAATGATTAATGAATAAATGGATAATTAAATCATTTTCTATAAAAAGTAATAAATATCAAATAACTTTTAGTGTACTAGTAATTGTTATAGTTATTATTAATTCTTGACGCAGTATAGATAAAATAATTTTTAACAATTCATTCTAACATAATTTATTAATTATTGATAATTAAATCATTTTCTATAAAAAGTAATAAATATCAAATAACTTTTAGTGTACTAGTAATTGTTATAGTTATTATTAATTCTTGACGCAGTATAGATAAAATAATTTTTAACAATTCATTCTAACATAATTTATTAATTATTGATAATTAAATCATTTTCTATAAAAAGTAATAAATATCAAATAACTTTTAGTGTACTAGTAATTGTTATAGTTATTATTAATTCTTGACGCAGTATAGATAAAATAATTTTTAACAATTCATTTTAATGATTAATGAATAAATGGATAATTAAATCATTTTCTATAAAAAGTAATAAATATCAAATAACTTTTAGTGTACTAGTAATTGTTATAGTTATTATTAATTCTTGACGCAGTATAGATAAAATAATTTTTAACAATTCATTTTAATGATTAATGAATAAATGGATAATTAAATCATTTTCTATAAAAAGTAATAAATATCAAATAACTTTTAGTGTACTAGTAATTGTTATAGTTATTATAATTCTTGACGCAGTATAGATAAAATAATTTTAACAATTCATTCTAACATAATTTATTAATTATTGATAATAAATCATTTTCTATAAAAAGTAATAAATATCAAATAACTTTTAGTGTACTAGTAATTGTTATAGTTATTATTAATTCTTGACGCAGTATAGATAAAATAATTTTTAACAATTCATTCTAACATAATTTATTAATTATTGATAATTAAATCATTTTCTATAAAAAGTAATAAATATCAAATAACTTTTAGTGTACTAGTAATTGTTATAGTTATTATTAATTCTTGACGCAGTATAGATAAAATAATTTTTAACAATTCATTCTAACATAATTTATTAATTATTGATAATTAAATCATTTTCTATAAAAAGTAATAAATATCAAATAACTTTTAGTGTACTAGTAATTGTTATAGTTATTATTAATTCTTGACGCAGTATAGATAAAATAATTTTTAACAATTCATTCTAACATAATTTATTAATTATTGATAATTAAATCATTTTCTATAAAAAGTAATAAATATCAAATAACTTTTAGTGTACTAGTAATTGTTCTAGTTAT
>NW_001855136.1:0-1271 GCF_000209125.1 Entamoeba dispar SAW760
AAAAAGGAGGAATTAAATGATATTTTCATATACCCATTTAAAAATAAAATGTTATAAAAACATAAAAAGAATAATCTAGAATGAAAAAGAACTTAATAATAAATATGAGATTTAATAAAATAACAAATTTAATAAATGTAATATATAACAATAAAATGAAAAATGATAAAAATAAAAAACAGAAAAACTTAAAAATAGACAATGGGAACAACATCATCAACACCAAATAAACTACAAATTGATAAAATAAAAAAAATAATTCAACAACTAGAAGAATGGACAGAAAGAAGAGTAGATGATGTTATATTTGATTCAAACGTTGATAATTGGAGTTATGGTACATCAGTATTTGGAGAAAGAATAATAAATAAAGAACATATAATAATTATTGTTGAAGATTCAGAAGGAAATAAATTTGGAGGATATGTTAATGCCAAAATTCTAAAGAGTTACTATTGTACATATGACCCAAAATCATTTGTATTTTCATTAGAGTCAAATGGAAGAATACAAGGAATGATGAAATTTGATATTGCCCAACCACCACATGCATTTGCTTTAAATAATCAATCAAGTTATTGGTTGTTTGGATTTGGATTCGATGGAGTATTTGGGTATGATATTCTTGTTTATAAAAAAAATTATAAAAGAAAATCGTATTGTAATCAACGCACAATTTCATATAAAGGAATACCAAATGCACTTTGTGGAAAACAATTTCCAGATTGTTTCACAACAAAACGAATCATTGTAATTGAAATGAAATGAAAATATTATGTATCATTTATTTGAAAACTAAAAAAGAATATAAAATAAAATCAATAAATGAATATGAATATTTCATCTATCAATAAATGAAATAGTGAATATACAAATGACCATCTCATTCGTATTTTATTTTAAATATTCACATTCGTTATGTTAATTTAATAAATAATAAAAAGAAATAAGAATAAAAGATAAATAAAAATATAATAAAATATTTATTTTATTCTTTTTTATTTTATTCAACCTCGTTGTTATTTTCAATTGTTAATCATTTCTTCTTTATTTTCTATCTAATTTTTATATGGTATTTATTTCATTATTTATATTAATTTATATTTTAAATATAATCAAATAATTTCATTGTTAATATTATCATTTATTTACTTCATTTTTATTAATTATCTTTTTTATTTCATCATTCTTGATTCACTATCATTACTACATAATGGTATTAAATAATTGATTTAATAAATATTATTTTATTCATTTTATCATTTATAATA
>NW_001855135.1:0-1091 GCF_000209125.1 Entamoeba dispar SAW760
AATACTTATTTATTTTTTAATCAACATATTATGATATAAAATATAATATAAATATTAATTCTATTCATTTATTTATATATTAATAAATAAATCAATAATTTAATATAAGAATATATTATTATTAATATACATTTATGATATATATTAAAATCAATTTTCATTAAATTTAATAAAATATGTAATTAATATATGTTTATATATTTGTTTAAATACATATTCATGTTTTAATATTTGATTATTATTCATTATTTTATTTATTTATTTTGATTTATATTTTATTATTTATTTTATTTATTTTATTCATGTATTTGATATTTATATTTTAAATATATTCTTATTATTTAATTATTTCATTTCTTATTAATATTATTCATATTCATATTTCATTTAATTTAACTTATAATTTAATTTTATTGATGTTTATATTATATAAATACAAATAGATTAATAAAATTGATATTTATTTATCTATAATATCAAATTCATTTAATTTATATTTAATAATAGAAAATCATAAGTTAAAATATAGAATATAAGAATAATCAACAATAATAAAATAATAATAAAGATATAAAAGATAATAAATAAATATGATAAAATAGAAGATATAAGAAATAATAAACATATACAATAAATAATAATAAATATTTTAACACAATAAAAAAGAATAATATCAAAAAGAATAAATAAGAAAAGAATAATAATAATATAAATGATAATCAATTATAATTTATTTCTACTTCAAATTATATTGTATTTCATTTATTATATTTTTATTTCATTCATCATCATTCATCAAAACAATATCTTGGTATTGTTTTATTTTTCTTTAATTCTTCAACACATCCACATTTATAAAAACATCCCCATCCAAATTTAGTAATTGATGATGGTATATTAATTGATGTTAAGGATGAACAATAACTAAAACAATAAAATCCTATTTCATTAATTGATGAAGGTATATTAATTGATTTTAATGATGTACATTCATAAAAACAACAATCTCCTAATTTGGTAATTGATGAAGTATATTAATTGATGTTAATGATGAACAATAACTAAAACAATAATCTCCTATTTCATTAATT
>NW_001855134.1:0-1774 GCF_000209125.1 Entamoeba dispar SAW760
TTCTTTGTCTTTCTTTTTAATTTCTTTTTGTTCTTTAATCTTTGTTATTTCTTTTTCTTATTGTTTGATCTTATCTTTTGTTTTATTGTTTTCTTCTTCTTGTTTATTTCTCTTACTTCTTTCTTTAATCTATTAGTTTCTTCTTCCTTTTCTTTTATTTCTCTAAATTCTCTTTCAATGTTCGTCTTTGTTCTTCTTTCTGACAGACTACAATCTAATGTTTACTATTCATTCTTTATATTTCTTTATCTTCTTTTCTTCTCTCTTTTCATTATTTCTTCTTTCTTTTGTTTTTGTATTTCTCTATTTCTTCTATTTTTCTTTCATTTTCTTTTATTTCTCTTTCATGTTCTATTTGATTTTATTCTTTCCCTTTTTCATATCTTTTTATTATTTATTTCTTCTCTTCTTCTATATCTTTTTCTTGTTCTTGTATTGTTTCTTCTTTTCTTCAATTTTTATGGATATTTCTTCTTGTTCTTCTTCTTTATTAATTAGTTTCTCTTTCACTATCTTTTTTATCTTTTCAAATCTCTTCATCATTTTTGTATTATTTTCTTATTTTCTTTTGTCTTTCATTGTCTTTTCTTGTAATATCTTTTACATTATTTATTCTCAGAATAATATTGATTAAACATTTTACTTGAATTATGGTATTTGTGTTATAATAATTACTTTTCTTTTTATTATAACTGTGATTATTTGAAATCTACTATTGTATTTATAAATATGATAATTAGTATTAAAGTAATTATGCTTTTATTTTGTTGATAATGATTATATTTATATCCTTAATAATATCTTCTAAATCTATTTGTTGGTGTACAATTATTTATATTTGATTTTCGTGAGATTCTTGTGCTATAGAAATAGATCTTATAAATATAAAAGAAGAATAAATAAAATACAAAAAAAAAGAAATAAATAAAAGAACAAAAGACAAACAAAATATAATAAATTTGAATAAATTTGAATAATAATAATTTTTGAAAGAAAAGAAATAAATAATGATTAAATGATATAAAGAAAGATATAAAAGATAAGAAATATCATAAAATATGAAAAAAAGAAAGAAATAATAATAAAAATAATAAAGAGTAAATAATAAATAAAAGAATAAAATATAAAGAAAAAGGTAATAAGAACAAGAATAATTTTAAGAATAAATTATTAAAAATTAAAATAAATAAATAAAATAAAGAAAAGTATGATAGTTATAATAATAATAAAAAATAAGAAGGCCCCGTAGCACAGTCGGTAGTGCATCGTACTTATAGGAAAGAGAAATGCGAGGGTCGCGGGTTCGATCAATTCCCCGCCGGGACCATTTTTCTTTTTTTATTTTATTAATTAATATTAATAAGTATAAAGTACAATCTAAAAATTGATTATCATATCAAAATATAATAATTATAATTATGTACAGACTAATTAAATTAAAAATTATTATGAACTAATTAATGATAAAAGAAGTTATAATTATAAAATTAATCATTATAGATAAATAAATTAAATAATATATTTTTTAATATTATACTTCATCTTATTGTTATAAATTGATAACATCACTATTAATTAATATTATATAATTTAATATAATAAAATATCGATATATAAAACAAATGATATTATATAATTACAAATAATACTATTATTTCTTATTTATTATTAACATTTTAGAATAAATTATTTATTTAATTATTATTTATATTAAATAGATTCAATTAACTATATTAATTATTTTTGATTATCTAAAATAATACTTTCAATTAAT
>NW_001855133.1:0-1705 GCF_000209125.1 Entamoeba dispar SAW760
TGTGACTTAATTAATATAATTATCAATTTATTTGCTATACCTCGTTTCAATAAATAATGAATAAGATAAAAACATTAAGAATAAATAGTCATATGAAAAATATCATGAAAATAATAGATTCAAATACTATTCCTGTATTAATTCAATCATCATTTAAACAATCAAGTATTATCTTAATGAATAACAAGAAAGATATGAAAATATTTGTTGAATTAGAGTCTATCAAAAGAATAATTAATAAAGATAAAAAGAAATATTAAGATCTCATATTTTCATCAATTAAAACAACATAATCAACAAAATGGTTTAATTTACACTCATGAAATAGACTAAATGAATTTCTAAATAACTAATAATTAATTTTTAATACATAACATCAAATTAACATATAAATTAACATAAAAGTAATAAAGGATTAAGAAATAAAGAAAAGATAAATATGATCATTTGATCATTTCATTTCTTTTTTTTTTTAATTGAAAAAAGAATATAGTAAAATAATATAATAAAATAATAAAAAAAAGAATGAAAACTACACTAACTTCATTACTAAAAATAAATTTATATCATTATAATTTCTTTACTATTTTTATTTACTACATCAACAATAACTAGATTTTACCTCTCTACTACCTCCTACTTCCCCTACTGTAATAGTTTAATAAAATACTTAAAGGAGAATTTATCTGTTAGTTCTATTAATTTTTGGGTTGAAATACATTTCTTCGTTGGAAGTTGTTTGTATTTTTAGAATTTGAAATATTTTCATAAAAATTTAAGTTTTTAAAAAATATTTTATTTAAAAAACGTTTTAAGTTGTTAAAAAGGTGAAATTTTAGTGAACATTGAACTGATTACAATAATAAATTTTGAAATAAATGAGTAATAAGAACTTTAAAAGAACTATATGGTGGTTTTTTCCTGAGATAAATAACCCTAAAATAGAAATATAAGAATAAAAATACTAAGTAATCGGGAAAATAGTACCAAATATTAAATAAATTAATTTAAAGTTTTTGATAAATTTAACTAATAGTTTATTAAATTAAAATAAATAGTTTAACGGATTATATTTAAATAACTTATCTGTTTAATTTTATCACTCTAATCTAATGGGAAAGATCACTATTGTTAACATTGATGACTGTGTTGCTTGCGGTGCTTGCTCTGGAACTTGCCCACAAAATGTTCTTGAAGTAAATGATCATGTTGAAATTAAAAACCCAGATGATTGCGTTGGATGTGGTGCTTGTGTTGATGCTTGCCCACAAGGAGTTCTTAAAGTTGAATAAGTCATAAGTGATTTTTTCATTGATTAAACCTGCTGTTATCATTTTTTTTTAAACTTAACTAAAATAATATTTTTAAAATTTACTTTAATAAATAAAATCTTAAAATTGTTCATTGGATGATGACTGATAACAGATACTTCTGAGTAAAAAATAAAACAATATTTGTTTTATATAACACTTTGAAGAATAAAATCAATCTGACAAAACAAAAAGAAATCTTAAAAATAGTTAAGATTCAAAAAACAAAAAGAAGAAATATAATTAAAGAGGTATTTATTGATTTGAATCTTATCTTTTTTTATCAATAAAACATGAAGAATAAAACAAACACACTTGATAGATACTCTATGATGATAGTTTCAAATTACTTTAAAACAAAAGAAGATTTTGTTCATATGATAATGGTTTCAAAA
>NW_001855132.1:0-1034 GCF_000209125.1 Entamoeba dispar SAW760
GTTTGATTTTAATTGATTAATTAATATTAAATCATGTTATTGAACAAGATGAGATATTTGATATAATAATTAATAATGATATTGTGATAAATAAATATATTAAATAATAAAATATCAATTTTTAATTAAAATTATTCATTATTATTACTATTTTAATTATTATCATAATTAATTCATTATTAATGTATTAAATGATATTATTTAATATTATTCAATAAAATATATTCATTCTTTTGAATATTATTCATTTAGAAATGTAATATATTAATAAATTATGATACCATGAGAGAAATAAAATCATCAAATGTTTTATAATATATTACAAAATCAAAATAAATAAAATTATCATAACCACAAATACAATTCATCATTCTTTTGATGATAGTGATATTAATTATTTTATAATTTCTATTGATTCAGATAAATATAATTTTATTAACTTCTTATTAAATTACTTATTGAAACATATTTCATTAACATTAAATAATAATTTAAATTGAATATCATTACAAAATAATGATAAAATAATATAAATATTAATAATTTTATTATATTTAATAATTATTGTATTTCATCTGATTTTTAATAATACAATATATAAAATAAGAAATGAAATTAAATGATAATTAAATCATTCATTATTGATGTTAGTATTTTATTTCATATTTAATAAAACAAATATTATTAATTAAATGATAATTAATAATTTAGAATTACCATATTAATTTATCAATTTCATTTAATCAAATTTCATTTCTTTATTTATTTTTCATTTACAATGTTTTATTTCTCTTATTCTCTTTTCATAATATTCAATATATTTCAATGCATATATTAAATATTAATAATAATTAAATCAATATTCAATCAAATCATCATATAACATATTTGACTATTCACTATTTTAAATGAACATGTTATTTCATCATTCTTTATAATATTTAAATAACTTACAATGAATAAATTTATTTCATTTCATTTAAATTAAATATAATATAATATAATTAAATGATAAAACCAATTTTAATTTATTA
>NW_001855131.1:0-1305 GCF_000209125.1 Entamoeba dispar SAW760
AAAATTTTGTTAATTATTCAAAAATTCTATTTTTAAAAGAAAGAATTCCCATTTTCAGAGTAAATTTTCTTATTTTTAGAAGAAATATCTTTAGAATTTTTACTTTTAGAAAATACATTAAAGTATCAGTAAAATATAATAAATAATATTTTAATAATTTTTAATATCAAATAAAATAACTAGTATAAAAGAGGGTATTAAAAGACTTAATAATATTTAAATTTAAAATGTCAAAAAATTGGGTATAAACCCAATAAAGGACAGATGAGAAAAGAAGAAATAAATCTTCTGTTGAAGAATTTCGAATTAAATAATTCGAAAATTCAAAATAGTTTTGGGTCTCAAAAAACCCACGAGAAACAAAACTATTTTGAGTAGTATTTAATTATGTTAAGCATTCTTAAAATAAATTATAAACATATTTACAGCTTCATTAAATAAAACCATAAACATACATTACCATAAAAGCATTAAGAGAATAAGGATGATTAATAATAATTAATGCTACTATATAATGAGAGGAATAATAAAGAGAGAATATAGCATTTACGTTTGTTTAAATAATAAATTATGAGAGAATAGCACAGTTTGTCAATAAAATAATAAATAAAATAAGTATTCATAATATTTAGGGAGAATAATATAAGAGATAAACAGAATAAGTAATCTCATAGAAGAGATTAATTAAAGAAATAAGAAATGATTATTAAAAGAATTTAATATAATCATAATAGATATATGTTGTTAAGAATGAAAGAATTTAAAGAAATAAATATAAGACTGAATATAAAGAAAATTGTACTTGATCTAACTATATAAAAGTAATTAGATGACAGAACAGATTTAAATAATATAAGTTTGTTTTTTAGTATAATTAGTAAATAAAAAAGAAGTCAAAAGTAGGAGAATAAAGAAAGGAAAAATGGATATAAATACAAAAGAGAAGTAAGAATAAAGAATCCTTCCTTTTAAAAAGGAAGAAGAATAAAATATCTGGTTGATCCTGCCAGTATTATATGCTGATGTTAAAGATTAAGCCATGCATGTGTAAGTATAAAGACCAAGTAGGATGAAACTGCGGACGGCTCATTATAACAGTAATAGTTTCTTTGGTTAGTAAAGTACAAGGATAGCTTTGTGAATGATAAAGATAATACTTGAGACGATCCAATTTGTATTAGTACAAAGTGGCCAATTTATGTAAGTAAATTGAGAAATGACATTCTAAGTGAGTTAGGATGCCACGACAATTGTAGAACACACAGTGTTTAACAAGTAACCAATGAGAATTTCTGATCTATCAAT
>NW_001855130.1:0-3059 GCF_000209125.1 Entamoeba dispar SAW760
TCGACTATATATTACTTCTTTATTCTACTATTCGACTATTCTCTCCTGTTTATCTATACACTAGATTACTACTATAGTACTTTCCTATTCTACTATACTACTATACTACTATTCTACTATTCTACTATACTACTATACTACTATACTACTATACTACTATACTACTATTCTACTATTCTACTATTCTACTATACTGTTATTCTACTATTCTACTATACTGTTATTCTACTATACTACTATTCTACTATTCTACTATTCTCCTATTTCCTGACTATCTATACACTATAAGCACTTGTGGTCCAATGGTATGACGTATCCCTGCCACGGATGAGACCCGGGTTCGATTCCCGGCAAGTGCACTTTTTATGCTCTTATACTTATGTATTATGACCCTTTAGACTAAAAAAAATATCATCTATACTATATATATTATATATATTATATATACTATAACTATGTATATATTATTATCTTATTCCTTATTCATTTCTACTTTTATCTTATTATACTTAAACCTCTTATTATTTAATCTCTTTATGTATACATCCTTTATATTATCCATATATATATTATATCTTATCTTTTATATATTATATATTATATATTATATATCTTCCTTTTTATATATTATATATTATATCTTATCTTTTATATATTATATATTATATCTTATATCTTATATATGTTTATAACTTTATATGTTTATGAGTTAGACTCCTTATTATTATCTTTCCACTTATTATTCCCTTCTATATCTTAGTATTTCTATCTTCTATATACTACTATCCTATTTTATTACTATACTTCTATTTTACTACTATACTATTCGACTATATATTACTTCTTTATTCTACTATTCGACTATTCTCTCCTGTTTATCTATACACTAGATTACTACTATAGTACTTTCCTATTCTACTATACTACTATACTACTATTCTACTATTCTACTATACTACTATACTACTATACTACTATACTACTATACTACTATTCTACTATTCTACTATTCTACTATACTGTTATTCTACTATTCTACTATACTGTTATTCTACTATACTACTATTCTACTATTCTACTATTCTCCTATTTCCTGACTATCTATACACTATAAGCACTTGTGGTCCAATGGTATGACGTATCCCTGCCACGGATGAGACCCGGGTTCGATTCCCGGCAAGTGCACTTTTTATGCTCTTATACTTATGTATTATGACCCTTTAGACTAAAAAAAATATCATCTATACTATATATATTATATATATTATATATACTATAACTATGTATATATTATTATCTTATTCCTTATTCATTTCTACTTTTATCTTATTATACTTAAACCTCTTATTATTTAATCTCTTTATGTATACATCCTTTATATTATCCATATATATATTATATCTTATCTTTTATATATTATATATTATATATTATATATCTTCCTTTTTATATATTATATATTATATCTTATCTTTTATATATTATATATTATATCTTATATCTTATATATGTTTATAACTTTATATGTTTATGAGTTAGACTCCTTATTATTATCTTTCCACTTATTATTCCCTTCTATATCTTAGTATTTCTATCTTCTATATACTACTATCCTATTTTATTACTATACTTCTATTTTACTACTATACTATTCGACTATATATTACTTCTTTATTCTACTATTCGACTATTCTCTCCTGTTTATCTATACACTAGATTACTACTATAGTACTTTCCTATTCTACTATACTACTATACTACTATTCTACTATTCTACTATACTACTATACTACTATACTACTATACTACTATACTACTATTCTACTATTCTACTATTCTACTATACTGTTATTCTACTATTCTACTATACTGTTATTCTACTATACTACTATTCTACTATTCTACTATTCTCCTATTTCCTGACTATCTATACACTATAAGCACTTGTGGTCCAATGGTATGACGTATCCCTGCCACGGATGAGACCCGGGTTCGATTCCCGGCAAGTGCACTTTTTATGCTCTTATACTTATGTATTATGACCCTTTAGACTAAAAAAAATATCATCTATACTATATATATTATATATATTATATATACTATAACTATGTATATATTATTATCTTATTCCTTATTCATTTCTACTTTTATCTTATTATACTTAAACCTCTTATTATTTAATCTCTTTATGTATACATCCTTTATATTATCCCATATATATATTATATCTTATCTTTTATATATTATATATTATATATTATATATCTTCCTTTTTATATATTATATATTATATCTTATCTTTTATATATTATATATTATATCTTATATCTTATATATGTTTATAACTTTATATGTTTATGAGTTAGACTCCTTATTATTATCTTTCCACTTATTATTCCCTTCTATATCTTAGTATTTCTATCTTCTATATACTACTATCCTATTTTATTACTATACTTCTATTTTACTACTATACTATTCGACTATATATTACTTCTTTATTCTACTATTCGACTATTCTCTCCTGTTTATCTATACACTAGATTACTACTATAGTACTTTCCTATTCTACTATACTACTATACTACTATTCTACTATTCTACTATACTACTATACTACTATACTACTATACTACTATACTACTATTCTACTATTCTACTATTCTACTATACTGTTATTCTACTATTCTACTATACTGTTATTCTACTATACTACTATTCTACTATTCTACTATTCTCCTATTTCCTGACTATCTATACACTATAAGCACTTGTGGTCCAATGGTATGACGTATCCCTGCCACGGATGAGACCCGGGTTCGATTCCCGGCAAGTGCACTTTTTATGCTCTTATACTTATGTATTATGACCCTTTAGACTAAAAAAAATATCATCTATACTATATATATTATATATATTATATATACTATAACTATGTATATATTATTATCTTATTCCTTATTCATTTCTACTTTTATCTTATTATACTTAAACCTCTTATTATTTAATCTCTTTATGTATACATCCCTTTATATTATCCATATATATATTATATCTTA
>NW_001855129.1:0-1881 GCF_000209125.1 Entamoeba dispar SAW760
GAAAAATTGAAAAAATAAAGTGAAAAATGATTGTATTGCAGTAATATGTTTATTTAATTTTAATTTTTGTAAATCCATTGATGTCATATTAATTATTAAATTTCAGTTTTCTATTATTTTTGTTGGAATAAAGAAGTTTTTTAGAATAAAAATAGTTTTTTTCTTTTTGATTTTTTATATTTCCATTTAACAAAAACTTTTTCCTATTTTTGTATATAAAAGAGTACCTTATTTTTCAATGAGGAATTCAAGTTTCTATCGATTTATTTTATTAGAAGATATTTGTTTCTTTTTTTTTTCAAAAGTATAGTTTTTCTTTGTTTTAACTATAAAATAAATTTTGATATATTAATTTGTCATGAAAGTTTGAATATGAAAATAACGAAATCTTTTTTTAAAAAATTATAAAAAGTATCACTATTTGAACGGTTTTAGTATATTTTTTAGGATCTTTTCATGGTTGATGAAATGGTTATTTGAGTGTTAATATGAATAACTCATTGAAAAGTTATTAGATAAAAATTAAAGAGGTAATTAGGTGATAGAAGTAATAGAATAAGACCACTCTTTTACAGGGAAGTATAACAATAGTATTTTGAGGAAGTATGAAAAGAATCAAAATACAAAAAAGAAAGAAGTTATTAAAAAGATGAATTAAAAATTAGTTAGAGAGTGCGAAATAATATAACGTAAAAAAATTGAATAAATGTAATGATAAAAATGATAAAATATTTTATATACTTTGATAAATACAAAACAAAGAAGAATAAAAAGTAATGATAATAATACTACTATTTAGTATAAAAAAATTAATGGAAGTTCATTAAATTGAAAACGAAATTAATTATAGTTTCAAATACTAAAAAATATTCATACAAAAGTTATTCTAATTAAAAAACGAGAAACAACAGGAATAATAAGAAATAACAAATGGATAAAATTAAATAGAGTGAATTATAATAGAATATATTATAGCAATATATTAAAAAAAAAGAAATAAAAAAAGAATAAACAAACAAATGATATAATTATCAAATAAAATTAAAAAAATTAATGATGATATTACTAGATATTAACCTTTTAAAATTAAAAACAATAAAACCAAATTTAACTAAATATTAAAAAATGTATTATCAACATTTAGTAGGTTCTTCACTACTTTTCATATTTTTAATATTCCATTTTTTCACTTTTGTTTTTGGTCCAAAACTAAGTATTATTTCATTTGCATTTACCTCAGTAATTTGTGAATTTTTATACGTTAAGTACCTAATAACATCACAGGTTACTGTTTCTATTTTACAACCATAAAAATTCATACTATGACAAGTTCCATCAACAATTAAATTATTACATTCAACACAAGTTAAATTAATTGAGTTACATTTTAATTTTAAAAAATTAAATTGACAATTTTGTAAATTAATATAATTAAAAGGATATTCACTAAAATCTATTTCATGCCCTTTGTAATCACAAAGATTTATATTATTATTTCTAAAAGTAAAAAAATGAATATTATTTAATATAGTTTCTTTATCATTATATTTGAAAATGATAGTTTGCAAATTGTTATTATTTTCAACATTTATAAAATTATCACAATGATTAATTATTAGTGAAGTAATTTTAATTGTATCTACATAAATTTCATTTTCTTTTAGTAATGTCCCATTATGATACCATTTTACTTCTTGTCTAGAACTAATTTCAACTTTTTCTAAATTGTCATCATGTATCTCTATTAATTTTCCCATGGTAATTATTTAATACTAACTTTTTTAAATGACATTTTGAAATATCAATTGATGACTTACAACTGTTAATTGTTAATGACTTTAAATTTGGTGGAATAATAATAATAAGACTTTGTTTTTTAAC
>NW_001855128.1:0-2494 GCF_000209125.1 Entamoeba dispar SAW760
TTTATTATTTATTTCTTTTATTGTCTTTCTTTTCTTTATTCTTTATTATTTATATTATATTCTTATTTCTTATTATTTATTTTTGATTTTAAATGATGTTTCAATATTCATCATTTTATTTATATCTATTATATTAATCTTATATCATTAAATTCTATTATTAAATATTGAATAATCAATGTGATATAACAAAATAATTTAAATAATATATCATTATAAAATGAAATGATTAATAAATGATTTCATAATAAATATTAAATTCATGAAATATTGAATAATATAATACAAAATGATAAATAAAAATAAAAATGATAATAATAAATAAATAATAATACAAAATATAAATAATAATAATACAAAAAATAGATATAATATAAATATATTAATCAAATTAATATATAAATAAAAATAAATAATAATAATAAACAAATAATAAAATTGAATATATTTCTTATTAAACAATCGAATAAATAAAATAAATAAAAATATAAATAATAACAGAATAAGAATAAAAGAAATATATATAATAAATAAAAATAATAAAAACATACATAGAAAAAGAAATAAAAAAATAAAATATAATAAACATAAAATAATAAAAGAATAATAAGAAAAGATAAAATAATAATAAAAATAAATAAATAATAAAATAATAAACATAATATTTATATTAATAAAATACTAAATGATATAATTAATAAAATCAAATATAACATAATATAAATGATAAATAAGATAAATAAGAATAAAATAAACACAAAAATAAGAAATAAAATAAATAACAAAAATACAAAAACAAATATATTCAAATAAAAAATGAAATAATATAAAAAAGAAGAGAAGAAAAATATAATATATAATCAATTATAAATATTATATGATTGGTATATAATATGTAATAAATAATAAATAATAATTTCATATGATATAGATAGAAGATATAAAAATTAAATGAATAATAATAAATGATAAAGAAATAATAATAGAAAAGAAATGATATAATAATAAATAAAATATATAAATAAAAAGATAAATAAAATCAATATAATATAAATAATAATAAATATAAAGAGAAAATAGATATAAAATATAAAAATATAATCAAAATGAAAATAAGATAAAAAAATGTATTAATATATAATAAATTATATATAAATAAAAATATATTCATATATAAAATAAAATATAAATAATAAGAATATAAAACTAATAAAATATGATAAATATAATAATAAAGAGATAATATGATGATATATATATATAATATAAAAATAAAAATAAATATATAAAAATAAAATACATAAATATATAATAATAAAATACATAAATAAAATAATAATAACATAATAATAAAAATGTATACATACATTGAATCAAATATCATTTCTGAATCATTTATAATTCAGAACAATTTACCATAAAATGATATAAAATATAAAGAAATATAAATGAATATAGAATGAGTATTTAATTTACATTTTTATTTTTTTATTTTTTTTAGGAGCAAAATAATAAAAACTATTATTTTATTGATGCAAAATATTTTGCCCTTTTCTTTTTGTGGTTTTTTATTTAGATTCATTATTTCTTTGCTTATTTTGTTTCCCATTTATCATTATTCTCTTCTTTATCATATTTATATTATCTTTATAAAATGAATATTATCATAAATAATATGAAATATCAATATATAATAAAGTTTATTCAATTACATTTAATGGATAATATGTATTTTTAATAGCTAAAATATTTTTAATATCATAATATCTTTTATATTTATTTAATTGAATTGTTCTAAATATCATTTATATAAGAATAATAATTGTTTAATTTTAAATCATTTTTATGATTATTTCAATTATTTCATTTTCATTTATTATGATAATTCAAATGAAATAAATACTTTATTATTACACAATTTACAAATTAAATAGTTTATTAATAATATTTTGAATATTATAATCTATTCTTTTTGAAATATCATTCAACACTTATTCATAAAAAAAAATATAAACAAATATAAATGACAAATGATCAATGTATAAATCAATTGAGAATAATTAGTTCATTAAAAATAACGTAATAAAAATAAGAACATTGTTTATTAAACTAGAAAATGATTGATATAGATTAAGATATTTTATTCTTTATTTTAATAATAAATAAAAATAATAATCAGTATAATAAAAATAAATATGATTAATACAATTTGAATATAATAATATTTAATACATTTCATAAATATGAAGAAAATTAATAACGATTTTACATATTTTTTAATTAAAAAAGTTGTACAATACTTTTTGTCGTGACAATTTTAAAAGAATCATTTTTAATCAATGGAATAGTAATAATTGAATTATAAGGCTATACTAAAAATATATTTAAATTATAAAAATAAATTACTAGATATCACTCGAAAATAAATGATAAATGGAATATTAAACCTTTTTTATTAATTAGAATAAAAGAATAGAAAATATATCAAAATGCC
>NW_001855127.1:0-1075 GCF_000209125.1 Entamoeba dispar SAW760
ACTTATCATTCTGTCTAAATCATCTATATTTCATTATTTATTTATCAAATGAAAATCAAAATTGAATGATTGTATGAACGAACATTGTATGTTCATGATTTCTTATGTTTTATTCAATTTATTTTGATTGATGTTATCAAATCATTCTTATTTCATTTGATATTATTTAATGAATATAAATAATTTTAATATAATAAATATAATAAATGAAATATGAAATAAATAATTAAATATGATAAAATATGAAATAATCAAACACAAATATTAATGGTATAACAATAATATAATATAATACACATATCAAATATAAATTAAATAACAAATAACTTCATTCAATTATCATGTCATTATTTATTTTATAATAATATTTCGGCAACGAAAAAAAGCAAATAAGAGAAAAGTGAAGAGAAAGAATGATATAAAAGAAAAAAGTGAAAATAAGAAGTAGAAGAAGATGAAAAGAATAAAAGTAGAATGTTGAGATTATAAAATGAAAGAAGATAAAAAAGAATATTTCAAAATGAGATAATAAATGATGAAAAGAATGATGAAATAAATGATGTATTTTTTATTATAGAAATTAGAAATATGAAATAAAAAAAGGTTTAATTTATTGATGTAAATTATTTATCATTATTTTATTGATGCAATTTATTTTATTCTTTTTTATTTTTATAATTTTTATTTATATATATAATTTTTTCTCTTTTTTTCTTTTTAATATATTGATTATTTTATTTTATTATTTATTATTCTTTTATTTATTTTTCTATATTCTTTTATTTGTTCATTTTTATTATATTTATGAAATATTTCAATATTATAAAATAATTTTATTGTTTAATTATTTAAATGATTTATATTAAAATGAATTTATTTTATATTTCATTGTTTTCTTTTATCTTTATTTTATATTTTAATAATTTCTTTAATATCATCATTTTATATTATTATTTTCTTTATTGTTTCATATTTTTATTATTTATTATTATTATTATATTTTTCATTTCTTATTTTATTTTAATTTATTATTAATATTATTTATATTTCTTTTCTTTCTTATTATCTTCTTTAT
>NW_001855126.1:0-6470 GCF_000209125.1 Entamoeba dispar SAW760
GTAAAAGATGTAAAGAAGGATATTATTTAACAAAAGACATGAAATGTTTAAAATGTGATGATAAATGTGAAACATGTTATGGAACACCTACATATTGTATGAGTTGTTCTAATGATAAATATTTAAGAAATGATAAAACATGTCAATCAAATGAAGAATTAAATGGAACATGTTTACAATGAAGTATTAAAGAACAAATGGTTAAAAAAAACAGTTTATTAATTTTTATTAACTCATCACCACTTCTTGTATTTTTTTATTACCCTCATTACTTTTATGAAAGAAATGAAATAGAAAATAAACATGGAATATCAAAAATAAAAATGTTTAGAAAATTAACCATCTAAATAAATTAAACAATAAACAAACTAATGCAACTATTATTTGTTGATTGATATTTCTTGTTAAACTAAATATATTAATTTTTGTTCTCTTTGTGTTTACTTTATAGATTGTGAAATAAGCTACTGGATGAAAGAAATTTATGTCAATTCTTTTTGCTTTATAACAAAAAATATTTTATTTTTATTTTTTTGTTATTCTATTTCTATATTTATATTATTAATAACATTTTTTGTTTTTCTTATTTTATAAGATTTTCATTTTGTTGAAAATAACAAATTCTATATTATAGTAAATATTTTATTATTATTTTTCATTGTATTATCTTATATTCATATATATCTTCCTTATTATTCATTTTATTTATATTTTCTTATTATTTTATCTATCCTTCTTTTCATTTATTTTATTATTTAGATATTTAATGTTGGAATTGATATATTATATTAAAAGTGTTGCATATTTTTATACATTTTATTTTTCAGTTTCTACATACATCACTTCTATTTATTATTTAAATACAATATAATTATATATTTATACAACGTTAATATTTTTATTTGATATTATATCTTCATGTTAATAAAATATGACATCTAGATTTATCTTGTGTTTTATTATTTTATAAAAATAGTTTATTTTCTTTTGGATAACAAAATAAGAAAGATAAAGAATGAATTGAATGAGTTGATAAAAAACAATCCCAATGAATATATAACATAATAAATTATTACATTCATATCAAAACATATTGAGACAATGAAATTAATAATATGTGATTATTTTAAGATAATTAATGATGATGTTTCTTACATTTTTTAAATGAACAAGTGACTTCTCTTCTTTCTTATGTTAATTACTTATCTAAAATTCTAAAAAATGATTTATATAATTTATTTCTTTATCTTGAAAGAAATAAAGAAATAACAATAACAATAATAAAGAAAGAAGAATTTATAATGAATTTATTTTGAAAATAAAGAATAAATAAACATGGTGAACTATTTTATTAAAATAATACAACAAACAACTTTGCATTAATAGATTGTATTATTATTGTTATTAAATATGAAAATGTTATGATTTATTAAATAAATACATTTATTTATTATCATTACGAGTTGTTTCATTTTATTCATTGTTTATTGTTCTTATCATTACCATCAAATTTGATTGTAAGTGTGTTAGAAATTAACTCTATATCATAAATCTAATTGAGTGTATTGAAAAGAAATAAAAAATGACTTCTTAATATAAATAAAGTGTGAATATGATTATCTGACAATTAACTATTTTCATATCACCACAATAAATACATTGATTAAATCATTCTTATTCAATTTTTAATTATTTGCCATTATAATAGTTGTTTAAATTTATCAAAATTGAATAAAATGAATATAAAAAAAGTTTGATTAATTGTAGATATTAACAGTATTAATTTGAATTAAAACACAACGTTCAATGATTTTATTAAATGTTTTGAAATGATCATAATTATATGAATGATTAATTGAACAATCAATATTTATCAGTAACTGTTTACTTACAATTAATCAAATAAAGATAAACAAAAACACTGTGTTAAAATAATACCATACGATTAACAAGATTTTTCTTTACATTAAATAAAATAGAATGAAATTATTAAAATAAAAGAAAGATAAACGAAAACAAAAAAAATGAGAAATAGTTCCAACATTCAATACCCTTCAATATTATAATTTTAGAAGAAGTTTCAAATAAAGAACTAGAAAAGATAAAAGAAAAAAAGATGTTGAAGAATACAATTAAAAGAATAAATTAACAAGAAACAAGATAGGAAAAAATTCATTTGTTTTTGTCTATTTTATTTTGAAAAATTTAATCAAAAAAAAATAGAAAATAGACGGAGGTTTAAAAATAGTTTATAATAAAATTCTACATATTTGAAAGGTTGTTGTGAGTTTCTTTCATCCAGTAAGTTTCCCTCACTTATTCTGTACTTATTTGTTTTGGTACGTCCAACCCAATTCGTTCTTTCCATTCTTTAAGAGATCTTCTTGCATCAAAATTTAATTCTGCCCATTCAGGTATTTCAGCAATCCAATTATGAGAATTAAATGAGTATTTCCAAGCATGTAACCAAATTTGGTCTTCTATAGGATCACCTTTAGGGAAATTACAGTCATTACAATCTTTATCAAAGACCCATCCATACTTTTCTCTCCATTTATTTTCACGAATAAAGTCTCCATCTTGTTGTCTGTAATTATGGATTTGATTCAATAAATAAGCAGAGTCATTTGCAATTGGATGATTAATTGCTTTGAGATGAAGTCTTAATTGATGAGTTCTTCCAGTATGAGGAATACATTCAATAACACTTGTATTACTATCTTTATCAAAAAAAAGTCTTTTAAAACTACTTTTAGCTTCAACGCCATCTTCACAAATAGAGTTTTGGGACTCAGTCCCAAAACGAATCAAATGTAAAGGGAGATTTACTTCAATAAAATCTGGAAAATAACCAACTACTCTAGCCAAATAAATTTTTTGAAGTGAAGAAGGGGAAGAAAAGACAGATGACTTTTCCTTTAAAAATGATTGAAAGGAAGAAGCGAACTTTTTAGTTTTGGCGAATAGAAGGACGCCACTGGTATTTTTGTCTAAACGATAAACAGGTTTTAAATGAGAGAAATGGTGCTCATTAAGAAGGATATTAAGGATACAATTTTGGTTATATCTTCCAGTTGGATGAACAGGAATTCCAGATGGTTTATTAATAACAAGAAATTCAGGAGTGTTTTCTATTATTTTAATTTCTTTAATTGGAACAGGAGGTTCATGTAAATGACATTTACTAATTAAAATGTCATGTTCTTCAATAACAGAATGTAGTGATGTTTCTTTTTTAATTCCATTTTTATTAATTAAATAAGTTATTTGTTCATTAATTTGTCGTTGCTAAAATTTAGTATTTGTTATTCATATTTTTATTTCTTTGTTATCAACAAACTATCTCTTCCTTTGAAATATGTTTAAATTCACTGCCATAAATTTCTTCAACACTTTTTCCTACCCATCTGCCTTTTACATTAACTTTAAATTCTTTATAATAAGGAATAACTCTTCTAAATCCATCTTCAAAGAAATAAATTGGGTGCTGTGATAATTTATTCATTTGTTATTTTTTTGTTAATTTTTTTGTTTTTTTTTGTTATTTCTTTTGTTTTCTTTTGTTTTCTTTTGTTTTCTTTTGTTTTTTTTTGTTTTTTTAAAAATATTAAAAAAAAATATTAAAGGAACTGAAAAAGAACTAAAAAAAGTAGAATTCAATTGAAATGATGATAACAATCTCTGTATTCTTATTATTTTTATAAATAAAATGCAGACAATAATGTTCCAAAGATATCTGATCTATTGAAGAATGAATTGAATATTTTAATTTTATTAATTTGAATATTTTTTAATTTTCTTTAATTGGTACGAGAGTATCATTACAGCGTTTAATTCTCTTTTCATAGAATATCCAAAGATGAAACAGATTAACTAAAAAGGAGTTAGTCAAGTATTAATAGAGTTGTTGTCCATTGTTCATGGTCTTGGGAGATTAGTCAGATTCTTGTTGTTTGTTCAATTCACAAATTGTGTTTGGTTGTGATAGAAACAATACTCCACAACATCTCTCAAGTTTTTTTGCCCTTTGGTATTGTTAATTTCATTTGTTAATTCTTTTATGGATTTAATGTTTTCAATACCCATTCTCCCATTGATTGAATTTATTTGTCCTTTATTTTATCATATTTGATTTATCTTCTTCGTACTTTTCCTTATTTCTTTTATTCAAATATTCGTATTATATTTGCCTAATTATTTCAAATTCACTCACTTCATTTCTTATTCTCTTTCTTTTGTTGTGTTTTCATTTATCATCTCTTGTTTATTGTATTCACTTCTTCTTATTCTTATTCCTCTATGTCTTTTTCTTGTAGTTTCTTTGTTTTTCTTATTCTTCCTTGATCTTACCATCATTCTTGTTGTGCCTTTATTATCAGTGTATTTTCTCTCTTTCTTTCTTTGTTAAATTTCTTTATCATATTGTTGTATTTGTATTATTTTGCGTTATTGTTCTTTGTTGTGTATTATTTATCTTTTTCTTCTTGTTCTTGTTCTTATTTTTATTTCTTCGCATTTGTTATTAACTGTTTGTTTCGATTTATCCCTTTCTCCTCCTCTCTTCTCTTATCACAATTGTCTCATTGATTTCAGATATATCACTATTATCTCTTATTTCTTTGTCATTTCCACCTTGTCATTCTTTTATTTTACTTTCATTATTATTTATCATCATTTATTTATTATTTGAATTATTACTATTCTTTTTTTTATTTGTGTTTTCATTTTTATTTCATTCTCATTTTCATTTATATCATTATTTGAATGGTGTTTCGTTTTTCTAATTCTTTATTTTCTTCTAATTTCTTGTTGTTATGTTATTATTTAAATTAATAAAAACTAATAAATTAAGTATCGGTAGATCTTATTTTTCTATTTCAATGTACTCAGGTAAGACTACAACATTCACTCTCTTCATAGTCTTGTTCATGAGGTACTTCTCTATATTCACCTCTATGATATCCACAGTATTTCATTAGGTCTTTCATGTTTATAATTATTATATCTTTTACCATTATTTCATATAGAATTATTAACTTTGTTCTTTTATCATTCTTATTGTTTCTTTATTGATTATTCAATTTATTGTTTTTACCACTGCAATTACTTTCATTTTAGTTTATTAATTTGTATTATTTTGAAATGGAGAATTCTATACATTTCAATTTTGTTAGTAAATGCTAGAATTATATCTTCTTATTACATACTATTGTCATATCAATGATTAATTATACTTGTTTTAATTTATCTTCTATATAAATATCTGATATTTTATGAAATTTTCACTTTTATTAACTATTTCTTGATTCAATACAATGAACACTTCATTGTTTTATATTCTTTATTGGGAATTAACCTATTTCATTTTTATTGAATATTAATTTCATTTTATTCTCTTTTACTTTCTTCACCATTTCTTCTTCATTTATTATATTTATTTTATATTTTAATTTATCATCTCTCCAGATATATTCTCTTATTAATTCATGTTTATTAATTTGTACATTCTTATTTACAATATAATTTAATAATATATCTTCATTTGTTGTTATTTTATCATTACAAATACTACACCACTTTAATTTATTATTTCATGTAATTAATACTTTCTTAATTAATACAATTATACCATTTTCTTACATTAATTTTAATTAATTATAATCATTTTATTTTATATTAATATTCATCAATATTCTACTTATTAATTTTATATCATTTTATTTTCAATTTATTTTATTAAATGACTACTTACATTATTTAATTTCAAGTTATTAATATACATTAAATTTACTATTTAAATATTTTATTATTATAGATGACTCATTCTTATTTTGTACCAATAAATATATTTCATTATTTTCATTTTTATTAATTCTTTTATCGTATGTTTTATAAAATCTCTTCCAAATTCATTTCTTATTCATTTTCATCATTTCTCAGATTTCATTATTTTTATTCATAATATATTAATAGTTCTTATTAATTCTAATTCATATTCATCTCTTATTATCTTATTATTTCATCATTATAATATTATATATTTTATTTATTCTTCTTCTCATTTCTTATTATTATTTTATTTTTATTTATTCTTATTCTATCTTATTTATTAAGGTTTATTCTATTCTTCTTCATATTAATTAAATATTCTATTTGTTTAATTTGATGTTTTATTATTAATATATTCATCATCGTATTATTTATTTCTCTTTATTCTTTTCATTCTAGTGTAATTCTTGTTAATTAATAATTATTTTAATTTATTTGATCTTCTTCTTAGATTCTTAATTTCATTATTTCAATATCTTATAAAATTATTTTATTGATATTTAGAAATACAATATGATATTTTATATATTTCTTTTTTGATATCTTCTATATTTTCACATTCATATTTCCATTCTTCATTCATATATTTAATTATTTCATCATATATTTTTTTATTGAAATAATAATTAATATATGTTATT
>NW_001855125.1:0-1840 GCF_000209125.1 Entamoeba dispar SAW760
ATTAATAGGAGAACCAGGAGTAGGTAAAACAGCAGTAGTTGAAGGACTTGCACAACGAATAGTTAAAGGAGATGTTCCAAGTAATTTACAATGTCGAGTTATTGGATTAGATATGGGAGCATTAATAGCAGGAGCACAATATAGAGGACAATTTGAAGAAAGATTAAAAGCAGTAATAAAAGAAGTTAAAGAAAGTAAAATACCTATTATATTATTTATAGATGAAATTCATACAGTATTAGGAGCAGGAGCAACAGGAGAAGGAGCAATGGATGCAGCTAATATTTTAAAACCAATGTTATCAAGAGGAGAATTACGATGTATTGGAGCAACAACATTAGAAGAATATAGAAAATATGTAGAAAAAGATCCAGCATTTGAAAGACGATTCCAACAAGTTTATGTAAAAGAACCAAGTGAAGAAAATACATTATACATTCTTCGAGGAATACGAGAGAAATATGAAAATCATTATGGATTAACAATTACCGATTCAGCATTAGTTTCAGCAACAACATTAAGTAAAAGATATATTAATGGAAGATTTCTTCCAGATAAAGCAATTGATTTAGTTGATGAAGCATGTGCTACATTATTTACACAAAAGAATTCACAACCAGAAGAAATAGATAAATTAGAAAGAAGAGAAACACAATTAAATGTAGAGAAAATAGCATTAGAAAGAGACATTAAAGAAAGTGATGAAGACCATAATAAAATGATTAAAGAAAGACTACAAGAAATTGAAAAAGAATTAAGTGAAAATAAAGAGAAATTAACAAAATTACGAATTAATTATGAAAAAGAAAAAGGAGGAAGTGAAGAAATGAAAGAACTTGCAACGAAAATAGAAGCTATGAAACATAAAGCAGAAAGTACTAAAGATTTAGAAGTAGCAGCTGATTTAAAATATTATGCAATACCAGAAGCAGAAAAACGAATGAAGAATTAAAGGAACAAAATAAAGAAACAACAATGATATCATTACAAGTTACACCAACACAAATAGAAGAAGTAGTAGTAGATGACAGGAATTCCTGTTACTAAAATGAATCAAACAGAGAAAACAAGATTGATGAAATTAGAAGAAGAACTACATAAACGAGTAATAGGACAAAATGAAGCAGTAACAGCAGTTAGTGATGCAATTATTCGAAGCAGAGGAGGATTAGGAAATGAAAAACGACCAACAGGTAGTTTTATGTTTTTAGGACCAAGTGGAGTAGGAAAAACAGAATTAGCAAAAGCATTAGCAGTTGAGTTATTTGATGACGAACAAAATATAGTTAGAATAGATATGAGTGAATATATGGAAAGTCATAGTGTATCAAGATTAATAGGAGCACCACCAGGATATGTAGGATATGAAGAAGGAGGACAATTAACAGAGGCAATTCGTAGAAAACCATATAGTGTAATATTATTTGATGAAATTGAAAAAGCACATCCACAAGTATTTAATGTATTATTACAATTATTAGATGAAGGAAGATTAACAGATGGAAGAGGAAGAACAGTTGATTTTAAGAATACTATTGTTATTATGACATCAAATTTAGGAAGTGAAATAATAATGAAAGGAGTAGAAACAGAAGGACAAGTTAGTAGAAAAGTTAAAGAAACAGTAATGGAAATAGTAAAGAAAACATTTAAACCAGAGTTTCTTAATAGATTAGATGATATTATAGTATTCTCACCACTTTCAGAGAAAGAATTAAAAGAAATAGTTAAAATACAAATGGGAGAAGTGATTAAAATGATTAAAAAGAGATATCCATTAAGTGAGGTAGAAATGACAGAATCAGCAATAGAAGGAATCATTAAATCAGGATATTCAATA
>NW_001855124.1:0-1997 GCF_000209125.1 Entamoeba dispar SAW760
ATAATGAAATATTACAAGTTATTAGAACTATACATAATATATATCAAATTAATTTGTAATAAATTATCCATTAATTTCAATTTTACCGATTTAAATTGAACAAAACTAATGAAAATACATATTTAATAATATAGAATAAGATGATTAAGAAAATGAATTATTGTTAAAATGATAAAAACATGAATAATGTTAATTACTTATTATTTGTTATAATTCAATTAAAAATTATTTTATTATTGTATCATCATATAATACAACTAATACTAATGAATAAAATGAATACAATCAGACTTATTCATCATAGTATTCATTATTGTTATTACAATTGAATATCATGTTATATTATAAATCATTTATCATTATAACAAATTGATTAATCAAATCATACATTTAATAATTCTATTGATAATTATCATTTCTTCTTTATCATTTCTATTTGAATTATCTAATTATAAAGAATATAATCATAATATTGTAAATTAATATTATTCATCTCTCTTTTTCATATAATCAATTTATTATCATAATAATACAAATAATACAATGAATTTCAACATTATTACAATCAATTATACACCAAATTAATAATAAATAATGAGTTAGAGAAGATTTATAATGAATATTATTATCAATATCATGAAATTTGAATAAATAAATATCTATTTTGATAATAAAAAGAATAAGAGAATAAAACAAATGATAAACAGAATAAAATAGATGAATGTTATTATATTATGATAACATTCTATGATATCTTTTAAAAATATTAAAATTAATTAAATTATTTAATATTGATATTATTTGATAAACAAATAAATAATCAATTTCAATCAATTTGAATTAAATTAATTTATTATTCATAATTAATATTTGGACATTTTTCAAATGCTCCTTTTTCAATTATTATTGTATTTGGATTAATGTTAATTTCTTTTAATTTTATACTTTCTTTAAAACTTTCTGTGTTTATTTTAGTTATACTTTGTGGAAGTTCAATTCTTTGTATTTGTCCACATTATTTCATAAATCCTTTTGGAATTTCTTTAATTCCTTCATGTATTTCAATCTTTGTTAAATTTGTACATTAACCAAAACATTCATTTCCAATATCTCTTACATTTGAAGGAATAGTAATTTCTTTAATTTGACTTCCTTCAAAACATCCATTTCCTATTCGTTTGACTTCTGTTGGTATTTCATATCCATACTTTTCTCTATCTTCATTTGTATATTCAATTTCTTCAACTTCGTTATTTTCTTCTTTTAATATCATCCAAACCCAATATGGAATGTTTTGATAAATATGTATTTTCCCTGAACTTCTGATATTTATTAAACTTTTACAATTCCAAAAACTACCCCCAACATATCCAATGTCTTTATTCATTCGTATTTCTTTTAATCTTGTACATTTTGAAAAACAATTATCTCCAATATATGTAACATATTCAATATTAATTTTTATTAATGATTTACAATTATTAAAACATTTAAATGGAAGTTTATAGAGATGTGGTGTTAATTCTATTTTTGTTAAACTTGTATATCCATTAAAACATTCATCAACACATTGTTTAATATGTTCTTCAATTCTTATTTCTCTAATTTCTCTATCATAATATCTGCCTATCCAATTACATTCATTTTCTATCTTTTCTCCTTATTCTTCTTTATCTTCTTCTTCATATTTAATATTACAACAATAAATATCATCATCTATTTCTTTCATATATGTTGAATATGAAATAACTTCAACTAAAATATGATGAACTCCTTTAATTTTATTGTCATTTCTTGAATATAAAAATTGATTTGTTAATTTAGGAAAAATCTTTTTTGATTTAATACTGAATGGATTGTATTTCATCTTCTTATGAATCTCTTTGTATTTCTTGTTCACCATCATCATTTGTATATAATCCTCTTCTTTATTAATATATCTACATACATTCAGTATATTTTCGATATTTAATTTCCCTTTATTGTCTTTATATTTT
>NW_001855123.1:0-4566 GCF_000209125.1 Entamoeba dispar SAW760
ATATTGAGAAGTGATTATCAGTTTATTCTTCATGTTTTATTTCTGTTCATTTATTGTTTTTTTTTTCAATCATTATCAATTTAAATATTTCATCATTTAATTTGTTATCTGATTTTTATTTTGAAATAAATGAATATTAAAATTCATCATTATTTATATTATTATTTTATGTTTGACATATCAATAACACTATAATTATGGTTTATCTCATTTATTATCAACATTGTTTAAATAATCTTTATTGATAACACATCATGTATTCAATTCAAAAGTATCATTGATAAAGATACTTCCATATTGATAAATGATACTCTATAAAATCAGTCATAATAAATATTAACAAGTAATAACCATTGAGTATTAAGTGGTGTGTTATCTCACAAAATGAACTCATAGCCAGACGATATTGGTGATTCAAAATATGGAAAAATTAAGATTTCATGTGGTGTCTCTGGCGTTCCACCTTCAAATAAAATCAAATGAAGACTAACAAAAAATAAAGAATAAAAAGGGTTGTATAAAACAAAACCAGATCAGATATACCTCTCAAGAGGGGAGGAAAGGTCAAATTGTGTTTGTTTAATACTTCAACTATTCAAGTCCAATATATTAATGATGATAGTGTCAATAAGTTATTGATAAAAATATTAATTCTATAAGGTTCAATTATATTTAAATTAGTTAATTAATGCTTCATAATGTTTATATTCTATTTGTTCATTAAACTTAATAAGTTTATTCTTACGTTCTTTTATTCTTCTTAAAATTGTAAATTATTATTTTTATGCTCATCTTTTCTATTCTTTATTTCTTATCTTTTTTATTTTGCCCATGCTTTTTTGTTAGTTTATCACTTTTTTTATTCTTTCTTTTTTATTCATTATTGTTTCATTACTTTTACTCCTAACTTACTCAATATTTTAGTTTGCCATGTTCAATTAAACAACGTTACAATGTCCTTCTTCCTTAGGATATAACTCCCTTATTTTTTCTTTCTTTCTTATCTCTTCTGAACATCCTTCAAAACAATTATATTCTATTCTTGTTATTGTTGTTGGTATATTAATTAATGTTAATGACGAACATCCTCCAAAACAATATCCTCCGATTTTACTAACACTTGATGGTATATTAATACTTTCTAATCCTGAACATCCTCTAAAACTTTGGCATCCTATTTCCTTAACTGTCGTTGGGATGTCAATTGTTTTTAATGAACAACATCCATAAAAACTTCCATCTTCTATTTTACTAATGCCTATAGGTATATCAACTCTTTTTAGTCCAGTACATTTGTTAAAACAATACCTTCCAATTTCTTTAATCAAAGTTGGTATATTAATTGTTGTTAATGAATAACAACAATTAAAACTTCCATCTTCTATTTTACTAATGCTTGTTGGTATGTTGATGCTGCTTAATGTTGTACAACCATCAAAACAGTCATTTCCAATTTTACTAACACTTGTTGGTATATTAATGCTTTTTAATCCTATGCATTCTTTAAAACATCTATATCCTATTTCTGTAATATTTGTTGGTATATTAATGCTTGTTAATCTTGAAATGCCATAAAAACAATATTCCCCTATTTTATTATTTCTTCTTGATATATTAATTGAATTAATGTCTCTCTTTTCTATACGCTCTCCATTAATTTCTTTTATCTCTTCAAATGTTTTAAAGCTTAGTAGTGTTGGCTCATTAACAAATATCCTTTCTTCACTTACATATTTTACATCTTCTATACCTATATTGCTTAATTCAGTACAACCGCCGAAACAATTATTTCCTATTTTACTAATACCCTTTGGTATATTAATATTATTTAACCTTAAACATCTATAAAAACTCTCATCCCCTATTTTATTAACACTTGTCGGTATAATAATAGATTTTAACGACCTACAATAACCAAAACTTTTACACCCTATTTCTTTAATAGAAGTTGGTAAACCAATGCTTGTTAATGATGAACACTCCTGAAAACTTTCATCCTCTATTTTACTAACTGTTGTTGGTATAGTAACTGATACTAATGACCTGCAACTTCTAAAACTTCCTTTTCCTATTTTAGTTATTGTTGTTGGTATATTAATTGATGTTAATGAACATCCTTCAAAACAATTATCTCCTAATTTTTTGACATTTCTTAGTACATCAACTCTTATCACTTCAAAACAATATTTAAAACATTCACTTCCAAGTATTGTAACTTCTGGTGGTATTGTAGTCCCATATCCATTTCTATCTTCTTTTGTATATTCTATATTTTTACATATATTTCCTTGTTCTTTTTCTTTTAAATATTCTGAATAATCTATTGTATACCATATTACTTTTTTAAGTATTCTGCCATCATTAAATATTTCATCGTTTGTATCATAACTGTGAAACGTTTCAATATTAGGAAAGAATCTTCTTGAATATTCATTTAAAGGAATTGGATTAAAGTGAAATCGTTCCATATTTCCTTGAAATCTTTTAACACCCATTTCCAAATTAATAAAATCATTAATACTATCAAAATAAATTGATGTTATCATTATTTCATTACATCCTAATTTCATTTTTGATTTATTGCTTCTTATTGTATTTTCCATTCTTATTTTATTTCAACTTCAAATATTTTTAAGATTATTATTTAGTTTTTTCTATTTCTATTTTAAGTTTAATCTAAAAATCTTTTAATAGATTTTAATTATTGAGGAAATATTCTAAAAATAATGAAATTGAACTAAAAAATAAAAAATTGAATGATTTAATAAAGATGGTAAATCAAATTATAAAAAGAGAAATAAAACACATGGAATGATTTATTGAATGAGTACAACTTCATGTCAATGATATGAATGAAACTCAAAACATTGAAATGATCAATAGGGGATGTATTTAGTCATTAGAAATAATCTAAAGTTTACATCACAAAGAGATGGAATATGTTTTTATAATATTCAATCAATTGGTATGTAATTGTAATTCATTTAGTGTTGACGAAAAGGAATGAAGAAAGGTAAGAAGATAAGAAATTAGAATGAATTTAAAGAGATATTGATGAATAATGAGACATTTTGATTGATCAAGAAAAACAAAAATTGAAAATAATAGAAGAAAAAGAATGAACAAGTAAAGTACAGTCTATGAATTATTTATCAGATGAACCAGATGAAATGATAGAAATATTAAACAAAAGATGAAAAAAAAAGAAATAAAACAGATATAATCAAATAATTTTCAAAGAAGAATAGTGAAGATTTTGATAAAATGAAGATAGATGAAACAACAGATCAAGATAAGTTAAAATACAAACACCAAACATTGTATCAAAGAGAATTAAAGAAATATCAAAAGTATTATCTCATCAATCATACATTATTTTATATTTGTTATCTTCAATATACAAATAGAACAGTGTTTTAGTATTATAGATAATATAAATGATAACAAGAAAGAAGAAAATAAAAAAAAAGAATAAGAAAGTTAATAAGAATTATAAAAATTGATTACAAATGATTTTCTACAATAAAGAAACATTATATACAAAGAAAATATAACTAAATGAAATATATCAATTGACAAAATATATCAAATGTTTATATATTATACCAATAGAAATAAATTAATATAAAAACAAACACAATGATTAAATAAAAGTATTTTAAATCAAAACAATGAAATTCAAAGAATAAATAATGTAAATTGATAAATAATGTGAATCTAACAAAATAAAGATAAAAGAAATGAATAAATAAATAATGAAAAGATAAATAAAGCACACATATATAATAATTGACAATACAATCATTAATAATGAAATAATTCAATTAAACAAATGAAATCATTTGAATAATAATATAATAATAAATAACATAAAAGTTGGTGAAATGATAAATGTAAATGTTTATCAAATAGTATTAAAACAAAATGAATAGAAATAATGAAAATAGAAAGAATAATAAGAAAAAACATAATAAGAAATAAATCAAATGAATGTTGTATTAAAGAATAAAAGAACATAAAAATGAAATAGAAACAAACAATAAAACAATGAAATAATCAGATGAAAAGAAATTCATACGAAATCAAAATAATCAATTAATAAAATAATAATAACACAATATAAACAAGTTAATGACTTATGAAATGAAAGATGAAATACAATGGAATTAATGATTAACCAACATAAAAATGAATACTCTAACTTAGATATACAAAATAAATGATAATAATTCATTGTTGAAAATTATATATTTCATTAATTTAATCATTTTTATAAATTGTATAATTGATAATACAATCTGTTAAACATTGATGATACCATAAATTAAATGAAAGGACATTTCTATTTATTTTATTTTGATTCATTGATTTATATAATGAATAAGATAAAAGAAAGAAGAAAAGAAAAAGAAATAAATGAGATTCGAAGAAAATAGGTTGAATGAAATTAAAAGAAGAATAATCATTCTTTGTATTCCAACATTGTTGTTATTTATTTCAGTTCTAATGAATCTACCTAGAAACCCATTGAAAGAAATAATGATGGGAATGTGTTGTTTATCTTGA
>NW_001855122.1:0-1249 GCF_000209125.1 Entamoeba dispar SAW760
ATTTAGAAAAATGTTTCTTCTTCTTTGTACATCTAGAATTTCATCCAATCCTTGGTTGACATCGTTTATAGTTAGGACTACGACGGTATCTGATCGTCTTCGATCCCCTAACTTTCGTTCTTGATTAATGGACCCAGTTGAGTGAAATGCTTTCGCTCTCGTGCATCTTATAGCGATCATGGATTTTCACCTCTCCCGTTATTTTCTGAATCACCCCAATTGTTCCTTTTAATCCTTCTCTCGAAATGTCTAATTGACATCTCCTCAGCATTGTCCCATGCTTGAATATTCATTAACATAATGTTTTGCTTTAAACACCTTATTTTATTCAAAGTAATGACAACTCAATTACTTGAATTGTCTCCTTCTTTGATTTTAATTTAACATTTCTAGAAACTTCACTTAATGTAAAGTCTTCAAAATGTATAAAATCACATTTTAATTCAACTACGAGCGTTTTAATCACAGCAACTTTAATATACACTATTGGAGCTGGAATTACCGCGGCTGCTGGCACCAGACTTGCCCTCCAATTGATTTCGTAAGAGAATTTACCTCCTACTCATTCCTTCAAGAATTGATTTTACTCAACTCTAGAGTTATGTGTCGTCACTACCTCTTCAATTCGAAAGTGGGTAATTTACGCGCCTGCTGCCTTCCTTAGAAGTGGTAGCCATCTGTAAAGCTCCCTCTCCGATGTCGAACCCCAATTCCTCGTTATCCGTTATAATCTTGGTAGTCCTCGATACTACCAACTGATTGATAGATCAGAAATTCTCATTGGTTACTTGTTAAACACTGTGTGTTCTACAATTGTCGTGGCATCCTAACTCACTTAGAATGTCATTTCTCAATTTACTTACATAAATTGGCCACTTTGTACTAATACAAATTGGATCGTCTCAAGTATTATCTTTATCATTCACAAAGCTATCCTTGTACTTTACTAACCAAAGAAACTATTACTGTTATAATGAGCCGTCCGCAGTTTCATCCTACTTGGTCTTTATACTTACACATGCATGGCTTAATCTTTAACATCAGCATATAATACTGGCAGGATCAACCAGATATTTTATTCTTCTTCCTTTTTAAAAGGAAGGATTCTTTATTCTTACTTCTCTTTTGTATTTATATCCATTTTTCCTTTCTTTATTCTCCTACTTTTGACTTCTTTTTTATTTACTAATTATACTAAAAAACAAACTTATATTATTTAAATCTGTTCTGTCATCTAATTACTTTTATA
>NW_001855121.1:0-2311 GCF_000209125.1 Entamoeba dispar SAW760
TGAATAACAAATAATAATAAAAGAAAGAATAAAATGAAATCATAATGATAATTATATAATAATATGATGAATATGATTACAATTTAAAAGAATTTAAGAACATGAATATAAATTCATTATTATTATATTCATTATATTTCATTATTTATTTTATTATGTTTATAATTTAAATTGATTATCATTTATCAATTATTTATTATATTTCTTTATTATTTATTATTTCATTTTATCATTATTTATTTGTTTAAACAAGAAGAGATGTTAATTAATTAAATATTGTTAATGGAGATTGAAGTGGATGAGGAATGGAATGTAAATATAAGTAGAAATGATAATATGAATGAATAGAAATAATGAATAGGAAAAATAAGAAATTACTTCATCTTTCCTAACTCTTACACATTTAACAAACATAAATCTGGTTAATGCTAGTGAATGCACACAAAGCACTGTTCTGCAATAAACACTTTTGTATTACTCTTTGTTCTATTCCACAACATTGGTTTTGGTACTCAATTATATTCTTATTTATCTGGTTGAGTTCTTTTCTTTCTTTTATTTAAATAAACACATCATTACAAAATAAGAAATAAACACAAGAATAATAAACAAAATAAAATATAATCAACAATAAATATTAAATTATATAACCAAGAAACAAAACACAAATAGAAGCAGAAAGATAAAGAAATAAAAATGAAATAACATAAAAAATAGAATAACTAATAACAATCAATAAAACATGATTGATAATATTATTAATCAAAAGAATAATGAATAAATAAATAATAAATGATAATAATTAATAAGAGTATGAATGAATGGTGAATGAAATATAATAATGTAATATTCATGATTTAAATATAAAACAATTAATACAAATAAATGAAATAATGATTTGAATAACAATCAATTATTTCTAATATTTTCATTTATTCTTTATTACATTATTCTTTTGACTTTATTATCTGTTATTTCTTTTATTTTTATGACTATTCACTATTTGAAATATTAGAAAAAAAAACTATATTAATTGAACAAATTAACAATAAATAACCATAAAAATAAACAATTAATATAAACAAATATAAATAAATGATAAACAATCAAACAAACTAAATAATTAATGTTTAATCAAACCATTATATTATTTATTAATTGATTTCATTGTTTTTGAATTAAATTTCCATTAAAGTTTAAAAAAAAAGAAAAAAAATCAAGAATCATAACTTAAAAATATTTTAAGTTTATATCAAATAAAAAGAAGTGAAAACACAAGAAACAATAACAAATAATCAAGAATGAAATTAGGATATAATGAAATAATGATAACACCAAAGTGTTTTGATGATATCAATGATTTTATTA
Organism: Entamoeba dispar SAW760; assembly: GCF_000209125.1. NCBI lineage: Eukaryota > Evosea > Mastigamoebida > Endamoebidae > Entamoeba > Entamoeba dispar. The sequence continues at coordinate 1,369 of NW_001855121.1, forward strand.
ATTTAGAAATTGGAATTAAAAGATTTCAAGGAAACATGGAACGATTTCATTTTAATCCAATTCCTTTAAATCATTATTCAAGAAAATTATTTTATAATATTGAAACATTTCATATTTATAATAAAAATGATGAAATATTTAATGATGGAAAATATTTAAATATGTGATATGGTATAAAGTAGAATATTCAACATACTTAAAAGAGAAAGAAGCAAAGAAAATATTTAAAAACATTAAATACACAAAATATGAAAGAAATAAATATGGAAATATAATACCACTCGAAGTTAAGTCATTTAAAATTAGTTGTTTTATAAATATAAATCATTAACATCAATCATTATACCATCAACAACTACATTATTTTAAATTGTATGTTTTTATAGATATTGATTTGAATAAGAATTAAAGAAGAATGAAACAATACCAAGATATTGCTTTTATATATTTTAAAGAATAAATAAAGAAATAAGATATTCAATTGATAAAGAGTAAAAAGTAATTTAATTGTATATTTTAAATGATATGAAATAGATAATAAATAATTCATTTGATAATAAAATATTTAAGAAATGGCTACGAAAAAAAGGAAATAAGAGAAAAAGGAAGAGAAATGATGAAAAAGAAGGACATGAAAGAAAAAAAAGTGAAATTAAGAAGTAGAAGAAGATGAAAAGAATAAAAGTAGAATGTTGAGATTATAAAATGAAAAAAGATAAAAAAGAATAATTCAAAATGAGAAAATAAAAGATGAAAATAATGATGAAATAAATGATGCATTTTTTTTATTATAGAAATTAGAAATATGAAATAAAAAAGCGTTTAAATTATTGATGCAAATTATTTAACTTTATTTTATTTATGCAATTTATTTTATTCTTTTTTATTTTTATAATTTTTATTTATATGTATTATTTATTATCTTTTTCTTTTTAATATATTG
>NW_001855120.1:0-1265 GCF_000209125.1 Entamoeba dispar SAW760
ATAATAATAAAATGAAATACATAAAATACAAGATAATTCACCAATTATTAAAATAAATAAAGAAATATCAATTTCAAAATATGATAAATAAATGATTTAAAAATAAAAATGATAGAATAACAACAATAAACAAATAATTAAATGAAAATAATCAATATAAATATACAATTTATAAACAAATAATATAAATTTCTATGATAAAATATAAACAATAACAAATATTTGTAATGATAAAATAACAGTTAACTCATTATAAAATCAGTTTAAATAAATAAAATGAAATTAAATGAGCAAATTAATAAAATAAATAAAAATAATATTTAGTATTAAATCATTTTTAAGATAAAAAGAAACATCTCCACAATAAAAATAAGAATGACCTGTTTGAATTGATTATAAATAGATAACATAAATCAAAATAATAAATGTATAGGAAATCAATGACAAATTAACTATTTTTAATCAGTTGATTTTTATTCGTCATGATAATTTTAAATGGTACATCCTGATACACCAGAAATAGAAAATAAAGAAGAATGAATTAAATTTGGTAATTAACAAATTGAATATTTGAAAATCGATGTTATAACATTTTTGTAGTTTCAATAAACTGTTTATTATGGATTTAGGAAAATATTAATGTTGATGAAATTTTATTTTATGTGAAATATTGGTGATTGAAAGGTTAATTTATATATTAAATAATGAGAAATCAAATATGAAATAACGAGTTTTAATTGATTTCATATTTGTTTAAATTTGTTCTGTTTTTATCAATGAATTAAATATTCATTTTGATTTTATAAATAATAAGTTTAATTTAATGTTTATCAAAATGGAGTGAATGAAATTGAAAATAAGTTATTTTCTCATTTGATTTTAATGAGTTTTTGTGAATGAAGAAATAAACAAAGATAAGATCTGAATGGGTTAATAATTTCAAAGAATCATTATTAATTTGATAACATTTATAAACGTTATGTAATGTTATTTCTTTTTGTAAGTTAATTTTCATTTTCTGTATATTTTACATAATGAATAAAAATACAAAATAACATGAACAGTAATGTTATTTTTGTTGTTTTCGATACATAAAGAACTCCAAAAAAATGGTGATGGGGTTTTATCGCAAAATAATCTGATTTATATTTATTTCAGGTTCTAATTATAAAACACCAAACATCATTGGGTATATTTTGGAATGTATTTAAACGATACAAAACCAACTGATAAATTATAAATGACTTATTTGGAAAGAAAGTCAA
>NW_001855120.1:1365-7636 GCF_000209125.1 Entamoeba dispar SAW760
TATTTAATAGAATGGGCAAGGGGATTAGAATCTATTGGTGCAGGAGAAGTCAGTAATTTAATAAGTGGATACAAAAAAATTGTTTATAAAGAAAAAGTGGAAACTAAGAAAACAGAAATAAAATCAACTAAATTACTTATAGTTGGTCTTACAGGTGATGGTAAAAGTTCATTAGGTAATTTTATCCTTAAAAAGAATACTTTTAAAGTAAGTGATGATCCAAAATCAGTTACAAAAAAAGCCATTGGAGAATTTGTAGAAGATGATAGAAGCAATATATTTGTTGTTGATACTCCTGGTCTTCAAGATTCTGATGGGTTTGACAATGAAGGTATTCAAAAAATTATTGATTTTGTTAAAGCTACAGGATTACAAGGAATAATATTAACATTGAACTTCAACGTGGACAGGTTTTCTGCTAATACTCAACAAGTTGTTAAAACTGTATGTGATAGTTTCCCAATAAAAGACTTTTGGAAACATGTATGTATTGTATGGACTAAGTGTTATTGCCACTTCTCAAAAAAGAAACTTGAAAAAGCTAAAAAGGCAAAAAATAAATTCAAAGGAGAACTGATTGAATTTATTAAACAAAAAATGGGACAAATGAAAACATTGATATTCCAATGTTTTTTATAGACTCTGACCCAGATGATGACGATGATGATGACGATAGTAATGATAATACACGATCAGAAGAAGAAAGAGAAAAAATAATAGAATGGGCAAGGGGATTAGAATCTATTAGTGAAGAAGAAGTCAGTAATTTAATAAGTGAATACAAAGAAATTGTTTATGAAGAAAAAGTGGAAACTAAAATTATAGAAAAAACAGAATACAGTATAACTTATGAAACAAAGACTTATAGAAGAGGTAATAAAGTAATGTATACTGGAGAAGTAGAAGAAGGAGAGTGGGGTGTAATTAACAGTGTTACCAAAACAGAAAAACTGTATAATGAAGAAGAAGAAAACAACAAAATTGAAATGAGAGTAGAAGAAATTGAAAAGAGAAAGGAAGAGTTTAAAAGAAGGCAAGAAGAAATAAGAAAATTAGAAAAAAAGAAAAAAATAAGAAAGGTAGTAGGGGTTGTTTCACTTGCTGCTGGTGGTGTTGCTCTAGGTATTGCTACTGGTGGTATTGGACTCATTGCTGTTGCTGCTGGTGCTGCTGCTGGTGTTGGTGTTGGTGCTGGTGCTGGTGCTGTTAAGACGGTTGGTCTTGGAGTACAAATTGTAACTTCAGTTGGTTATTTTCTTGCTCGACGTCGTTTTCTAAAAAACCTTGTTAACAAACTCAAGGATAAAAATCATTGAAACAGACAAGTTGACAATGTTGAGATGATTTAAGTTTTAATTTCAATTAGTAACAAATGAATAACAGAGACAATTGAAATTTATTTGAATAATATAAAATGATGTTTTTTTATGTTGAAGATAAAGATAGTGATGAACTTATTGTTTATTTTATGAATATATAATTTTGAACTCTTTAAAATGTGTTTAGATGATAATATATTCTCATTATTCAATTATTTTATGTGATTTTAATGTTTCTTGTTATAATATTTTTAATAACTATTTCATTTTTACTTTAATTTTTTATTTACTGTTATTATTATTCGAGTTATAGTTGTTTTTGTTATTTCTTCTATTTTCATTAACTATTATGTCTTGAATAAATATTTATTGTACTTATGATATATTTTATTTTTATATTTCTTATTATTGTATTAATTACACTCATTGTTTTTATTCAATGTTAAATATCATCTTTGTTTATTATTATTCTTTTTGTTCTAAGTAATCATTTGTTTTTGTTTATTATTTTACTGTTTTTCATGTATAATATTCAATATTCTCATTCTTTCATTTGATTTTTATTATATTCTTATATGAAATATTCTTATTTAATGATTTCTTGTTTATTCTGTCTTATCTATTTCATATTAGTATTTTAAATCATAAATACAAACTTAACTTTTTAATTATTCCATTACAATTTCAATTGATTCTTTCAATTCAATTAAATTGATGAAATGTTAAAAAGAGAATCAAGAAATGAAAAATAAATAATCAGAGTATAAATCAAATTCATTTTAGTCAAAACAAAATTGATAATCAAATAGAAGTAACAATCAATGATTTGGTTCATTAATCAAATATATACACACAATAACCAACAAGAATAATGAAATTAATAATCCATTTATTTTATTTAATTTTACAAATGTTTTAACAATTTTTGAAAATAAAAATTAATGAATATTATGTAAATAATTAACTATGTATTTGAATATGGTATTGATTTGATAAGAGAGATGTATTAACATAATTTGTTATTATTCTTTTGATCTAAAATTGATGTTTATTTATAAAACACTTCTTATAATTTTAATGATAATAACAAATAAATAAAAAGAGGGTAATTGTAGATATGTAATTTTATTTTATAATTATTTCTAATTTATCTTTTGATAACAACCTGTCTATAGAAATATTGTAATAGTAATTAAGAATTAATTTATATTTGAAAATATTGAAATATGAATGATGTTTAATTTAAATTAAGAATAAAAAACATGAAAATATACCAAATGTAATGTTAATAAAAAGGAAAATGAAAGTAAAATAAAGAATAAAAAGAATAATTAAATAAAAATAAATCAAAATCATTTAATGATATATTTTATTAAATAATGTAAATAAATGGTAGGACAAATGAGTATTTAAACATAAACTAAGAAAGATATATTCATTAAAATGATCAATTTATTACTTCTATTTATTACATTTTCATTATCAAAACAATGTAGTGAATACAATCAAGGATATGAAATAGATACAGTAGATAGTGCATTTGAATGTATTGAATCAATTGAAACAACAGAAAAAGAAAATGAAGATATTATTAATGGATTAAAAGAATATTTGGAAGTATATGTTTTAAAAGATATATTAAAGAATCCACCACAACCATCATTTTCAAATAATTATTATGAAAAAGTGGATATTGATGAACAACTAAATAAAGTAAATACAAAAACAACAAGTATGTATGAATTCTATTCTCAAATACAAAATCTTATTATTTCAACAAGAGATTCTTCACTTACAATTTTATGTTGATGAAAAACTTAATAAACCAAATTCAGAATTAGTTTATTTTGTTTATTTCCTTCCATTTACAATATATATTGATAATAATAAGAAAATGTATTTAATTCCTAGAAACGAACTCCTTGATACTCCTTTTGGTGTTCCAGAAATAGTTAATAATAAAAATGTAGCAGTTAAAACAATAAATGGAGAAGATCCATTTAATATTATTCGTGAATTTGGAAAGAAATATATGGGATTAAAATGTCCACATGCACAGTTTACATTAGCAAAAGATTATTTAGTTGAAGGCAGTTTGAGTGGTACACCATTATCAAAAGAATATTTAAACACACCAATAAGTATTACATGGGAAAATGAAGAAAGTGTAACAGTTAATTATAAGATAATTAGATTTAACAGATCAAATCAGAAATTCCAACAAGCACTTGAAAGAAGTAAGAGAAGGGGAATAAGAGATGTGTTAAGAATAGAAGATTTAGAAGAAACAAATAAAACAAGAACAAAAGAAAATGAAAATAATGAATATCAACCAAATTGTTCTCCTGAAAATAAAGTATGTTGTTTAACAACAAGTAATAAAGTAAATACATTAATTGTAAAAACTTTTAGTATTAGAGAAGAAAACATATTAAATGAAATAGCTGAATTTCTAGATAAATTAGAAGAATGTGTTAATTCATTCTATTCAAATGAATATCCAATTCAAGTAATATTTCCAAAGAATAATGGAGGTTCAGTAGTACCACTTGCACAGTTAGTTGAAAAAATGATATCACCATATGATGATGTAGATTACATTGGGTCAGTAAGAATATCAGATTTCACAGAAGATATAATTAAAAAATCATATATTGAATTAATGTATGATCCAGAAACATGTGAAAGAAGAGAACAAGAAAATAACCCAAAAACATTTGGAGAATGGTATTCAAATCCAAAAATTATTAAATATGGTGATGTTGAACTAAAGTTTCACAACCTTCTAGTTTGATTTTACCAACAATTTATAAATTACCATATACAAAGATTTACTGGTGATGGTCACTCCAAGAAAACCAACAGAAATAGTAGTTTATACTGATTCATATTGTTATTCTGCCTGTTCGTGGGTAACAAAAGGATTAAAAGAATGGGGAGGAGCTATTCTTGTTGGATTTGATGGTGATCCTAATGGTAAAGATGAAGAATTTGAAGTAGGATTATCACCATCTAATAATATTCCAAATATAAATAATATAGATGAAGATAGTATTTTAAAACAATATGGATATAATCTTGGATTAACTGTTATAGAAACATATAGATTTAATTATGAATATAATGAAAGTATTCCTAGAGAATTCTTAACTGATATGATAGATGAAAGAGTGAATATTTATCAATTTGATCAAACAGAAAAAGTGATTAAAGAATTTGAAGAAGAAACAAAGAAGATAGTAGAGAAATATAAAACAAAATGTAATCCAAAGAATAAAAGATTAGTTAAAAGAGATGAAAAATGTGATAAAGAAATTAATATAGAACATGGACATGGAGGATATGAATGTGGAGATAATGGAGAATGGAGTACAAAATGTGTATTATCATATTGTGATGATGGATATAAATTTGATTATAATAATAATAAATGTATTGAAGGTGTATGTGTTAATCCATCAACAGAATCAGAATCAGATAATGGAACACTAAGCATGACAGTAAATCTAGTCATGATAATAATTGGAATAATCACATTAATTCTCTAATTGAAGAAAGAATAATTTAATAAATAATAATTATGTTAATAAAATATAAAGAGAATGAAATAAATAGATTTATATCAAATAAAATAATAGAGAGAAGATAATTTAATAATAAATAAAAATAATAGAAATAAAAAGAATAAAGAATAATAAAATAGAAATAAATGAAATAAATCATGAAGAAATATTATTTATCAATAATAATATAATAAAATATAAAATCATATAACATAAATCATAAATAAATAAAATAAGAAATAATGAACAATATATTAACAAAGTGTGTAAGAAATAAAGATATAATAACATAAAATAAAATTAATAAATAAGAAATAAAAGATATATTAATAAATAATAAATCATAAATAAAATAGAATATGAAATCTATCAACATTAAAATATATTTTAATCAATAGTAAATCATAACAACAATTCATTCAATTATATTAAATAATAAGTTAAATAAAAGAAATAAAGAATAAACAAAAAGATAATAAAGAAATAATATAAAGAAATGAATAAATTAAATAAAGAAAAGAAAAATAAAGATGATAATAAAATGATAAAGAAAAATATAATAACAAACATTTTAAAAATAAAGATATAAAAATAAATAAATAAAATAAATGACTGATAAATAAAAAAGAAGTCAAATATAGAAATTTAATATAAAATAAGATATAATAAAAAGTGTGTAAAAAACAAAATAAACAAGAAATTAAAATAATAAGAAATTAAAATAAATAAGAGAATAAAAAATAAAGAAATAACATAAAATAAATAAAATAAGTAAAATAAGAATAAAAAGAATGAAAGAAGAAAATAAATAATACAAATACAAGAATTAATGATAAAAATAATAATATTCATTAAAAATAAAATAACAATAAATAAATATAAAATGAATAAAACTAACACTATATTCAAAGAAATAAGAAATGAAAAGAATAAAGAAAATAAGAAAGAGCATAAATAAATAAGAAATAAATAATATCAAATGAATAAAAACATAAATAAATATAATAATTAATAACATATTTCATTTAAAAATAAAACTGAATACAAAAATAAATACACTAAATTGAAATTTAAGAATTAAAATAATATAAATTATGAATAAATAAAGATATTTTATAAAGATACTGAAAAACAAAATAAAATAATAAAAAGTGAAGAATGAAGAAGAAAATATAATAATAAATTAACAATAAAAATAAAGAAATAAAAGAGAAGAAATAATAATAAAAGTTAAATAGAAATCATATGAATAAAAGAAAAATAAAATAATAGAAATGAATAAAAATAATAAAGAAGAATAAAATAAAATAAATAAGAAAACAGATAGAAAATAAGATAAATAATGATACGAATTGAAAATAATAGAATGAAATAATGAAATATGATAAA
>NW_001855119.1:0-1518 GCF_000209125.1 Entamoeba dispar SAW760
TCTCATTTATGGGTCCATACATATGCCTTTCTATCTTCTGAACATGAAACAATTCTATTTGATTGTGCAGCCCAATCAATTCCAGTAACACGTGCATCATGTTCATTTAATTTTGCTTCAGTTGTAAATTTATTACCATCAAAACTAGCAACAATAATTTCTTTGGAACATGGAGAATAAGCAATTTTAGTAGCATCACCATTCCAACAATGACATCCAATATTATCACAAAGATGGAAACTCTTTGGAGCTGACATTTCTTTAATTTAATTTTAAGTTCATTTTTAGATAAAGTTCCTTCTTCACCTTTACTTTTATTTTTTAGATTTTTTATTGGTATCCCTGAACTTTAAAATTGATATTTAATAATTTGTTTTTCAATTATTTTTTATTCAATCTTAAAATTAAAAATTTAAGATTTATTCGCCATTTAGATGAAACAATGAATATCATAAAAATTGATATATAAAATAATTTAATGAAAATGAAGGTAATGAAAAAATTTTACAAGCCAATAAATAATAATTCAAGTATAAAATAAAGAAGAATAAATAATATAATATAAACACAAAATAAAAATTCAAGTATTTGAATAGAATAAACAAGACATATGTTTCATTTACTTATTTTATTAATCGTTTCATTAATCTCTAAATCTACAATACCAATAAACAATATATATTATTACTTATTTATTTTATTATTTATATCTGCATTTAATTCTTTTTAACTGACATCTAATGAAGATTTTTTTGTGAATAATATAATTGATTAATGCTTTGAAGAAAAGAAAGGAAACATTCCAATAGAAAGGAAAAAGAATCTCATCTTGAAAATTTTCATGAGAACTAAATAATTTGATTAATGGAAACTGGTCTTCTTGGACATGCTGAACAAAAAGCACCAACCTCATTACAAAAATGTATATTGGGGTTAGTTGCATTGTTAATTATTTTCCAAGCATTTGTACTTATTTTTATATTTACTTCAGGATATGTTACACTTGATAATTATCAACTATCTGCACAAAACATAATGGATAAAGCCGTTCAAGATGTCGATGAGGGATTAACACAACCTACATTACCAAAATCATTTGTTACACCTTATCAACTCCCACGATATTGTCAATATAATAGAGGAACATGTTGGGCATTAGCTACTATTGGTCTTTTGGAACAATCATATAGAGATAATGGTATTAGAAAAGGATTCCTTAAAGATAACGAATATCTTAGATTATCACCTCAAGCATATGCTATTGATGTCTTAAATCAATGTGCCCTTCATCCAGAAGCTTGTCCAGGTAAAGAAGGAATTAATAATTCTACAGAAGGAGGATATGTAGAATGGTTATATGCATTCACTGATTTATATGATAAAGTTCTTCCAGAAAGTGCTTGTCCATATGCAGAAGAAAATGAAGGACAATGGGAATGTGCTGACAAAGAAAAGAAACAAGCAAGCAATCCAATAAAATTCAATGTTACTAGTATAACTACTAAGAGAAATATTTAT
>NW_001855118.1:0-5150 GCF_000209125.1 Entamoeba dispar SAW760
AAAGCACCACAGAAGACACCCATGGAGACATCACAGAAAAGCTTCAAGAAGAAACCACAAGATCAACAGAAAACATGTAAACCGTAAGGCTAACAAACCAAGTAGAAGACATATTCATAGAAGAAACTCTCGTTCTAGAAAGAATGTTCCAAAAAGAAGAAGAGCTAAAGCTATCAGAAAGTATAGAAAACTCGCTAAGAAACTTTATAAACGTGCCTCAAAATTGTTAAGAAATAGAAGACTTAATAAAAAGAATTATGCTAGAATTCAAAAACAACTTCTCAGAATGTCTGCTATTGCTAGTGGAAAAATGAGTCGAAAGGCTGCAAAGAGATACATCAAGAGAGCTTCTAAAAAGATTCTCAAAATTAAGAGACAAACAAAGAAATCAATTGACCATAAAATGTATAAGAAGAATCAAATCCTTAAATACAAAGTTAAAGAACTTAAACGTGGATTAGACTCAGCTAGACGTGACCTTAAACAAGCAAAGAGAGTAGCTAATAAAGCAAATAAAGAACTTGCCGCAACTAAGAAGAACGTTGTTTTATGTAAGAAAATGACTGTTAAGAAGATTCAACAAGCTATAAAGAAGACTAAAGAACAATTAGCTGCAAGAAAAGTTGCTAAAAAAGCTGCTAAGAAGATGGTAAAAAAATTAAATGGAAGTAAATGTCAAAAAAAAGAAATGAAAATTCTTGTTAAGGCTATGGCTAAAAAACTCAATAAGAAAGATATGAAAAAGATGGTTAATAAAATGACTAAAGTTATTGCTAAAAACAATAAAAAAATTAATGTTACCAAAAAGATTGCTGCTAAAAAGATTGTCAGATTTGGAAATCAAAACTCTGTTCTTGTTAGTAGAATAGTTCGTAATGTTATGAGAAAACTTATGCTCAACTCAAGAATTTAAAAGGAATTTGTTTGGTTTTTAACAAAATTTATGTTTTAATTATTTTATATATTATTTTTATTAAATCGAATGTGGTATGTCATCAGAGTATCACACCGAAACATATTAAATCAAGCCTCGAATCTCCCAGTTATAGTCTGGTTATGACGTTGCATTTGGTCAGAAAAACGTCTTACTCAATACTGCAAGAATACTTGTGACTATTATTTATGATGATGGAATATCATTTATATTAAAATTGTACTTATTTATAAAGGTGATAGTATTATTTACTTGTTAGAATACACGTATATTTGATAATATACATATCAATAAAAAAAGGTCTGGTTGATGCTAAAATTAAAATTAGTCATAGTAATATAGTGATGATAATTCTTCTTAAAAAAGAAAGTAAAGAAGAGGAACTTTAATACATACTAAAATCAAATAATAACTTAAATGAATATATTTAAGTCAGGGATATCTGAAATACTTTATTCTAGAATAAGTAAGGAAATGATTTTCTCACTTTTCAAAAGATGAAACACTAAGAATATTTAATGATCAAACATTCTTAAATCAAAGTGAATAATCTGCACTGAATAAGGAACAATAGAAAATAAAACTATTAACATTTAATTATCTCCTTTATTTAAATATTTTTATTAAATATTATTAAACATCATTAATTAAATAAATTATAGTAATATGAAAGAATAAAATAATGTAAATAATTGTACAATAAAATTAAAAGAAAGAAAATAGATAAAAGAGATATTTATTTAAAATAAAAAAAAATTATTATTATTTTTAATAAAAAAGAAGTAAAATAAAAAAATAAATCACAAAAAATAATTTTTAATAAATATTTCAAATAACATATTTTTTATGTAAGTATTAACAGAAATGATATTATATTTCACAATCCAGCCATTTTTTTTAATTTTTCCATTTTTCTAATTTTAAGTCCATTTTCTATTGCATCTGATTCAGTTTTAGCTGTAAGGAGATCAGCAATACTTCCAATAGACTCTCTTCTTCCAAGTATTTTTGTTATTTTTTCCATTTTTTCTTTTGGTGGTTTATTTGTTCCATGAGTAACTCTTGCTCCTTTAATACTTTCACTATTAATACAAGATATATCACCAGGTAAAGCACGTTCTCCAAGTTTTTGTTTTAAAACATCACTACTAAAAACCATTTTAGCATTTCTTTTTGCTTCTTCTGGAGAATTAGCATAAAGAAAAGGTGAAATTTTTTCTAAACTATTTCTTCTTCCAGTTATACGTGCAAGTTTGTCTTTTCTTTTATCAGTTAGTTGTTTTGTATTTACCCATTCTTCAGTATCTTTTAGAACTTTTTCTTCTTGAACGTTTTTACTATCAAGACTTTGTATTATTCTATTTTGGTCTTTGTTAATATGGTCATTATTTGTACTCTCTTCTTGTGGTAAAATAACTTCATCAAAAAATGAAGAACCTTGTGAATCATATAATAAAAAATCTGTAGAAGAAGAATCATTCCCCCAACCATGTAATGCATATTCTTCTGAAATACCTGCTGAATCTGTTTTTGTAGGTGTTGGATTATAAAGAATCCCTTCAATACTTGACTCATAAGAGTCTTCAGTAGAAGTAAGTGGTAAATCAATTGACATATAAAAATAAAGAACTAAGTTCTATTGATTTGGTCTGGAACTTACCTTGAATTTAGTTATTAACGCTAAAAAGTATATTTTAACCATTTTTTGTTAAGTCATAATATTAAAATTTAAAAAAGTTCCCATTTTAGGACAATTGGAAGTTTATTGGTTAATAACTATTTTTTAATTAAATAAAAGAAGTTATTATTTTTTACTTCAATGCTTTCACAAAAACTAATTTATTTTTAAATTAATTATTGGGTGGTTAATTGTAATTCAATTCAAAAATTATGTATTAATACTTTTTAAAAAAGTTAAATAACAAAAAATACTAACTAATACTATGTTAATATTAACTGAAAATTATGTAATTTATTTTCTTATTTTATTATTATTAGTTAAATTTTTTTACTAAAATTTATTTTTAAATATCTTTTTATTATTTTTCTTTTTTATTTTTTTCTTTTTAATATATTAAATTATAAATAGAAAGTTTAGTGAGTTTTAATTTTTTGTGATATTTATATTTATTCTTACAACACGATCAAAATCTAATTATAAATTAAATCTTTTTTTACAAGAAAATTTATAAAAACAAAATTTATTAAATTTAATTCAAAAAATATATTAAAACTTTAATAAAAAGATTTTATGAAAACTAACTTGAATATTATTTACTTCAGTTAATCAGATAGAATAAATTATACAAAAACCTTATTTCAAAAATAAGAATTACTATTTCATTATTTCTTGAAAAGTACTCTTAACAATGGAAAGAAATTAAAAATTTGTTGAGTAAATAAGAAAGATAATTTGTAAGTTTAGTAGAATAATAATGTTATTAACTGATAAAGTCTTGTCTGAAGAATAGGATTCTCTTCATCTAATTTCTTTTTTTTTTCTCCTTAAATGAGTTATTCAACAATAGTTTTTGAGTAATAAAGTATAAAAGAAATAATCAGAGAAAAAGTCAGTTTTCAAGTAGTTAATTATAAGATTTACTGTTAAACAGATAATTAAAAAAAGTAATTGCTGTTGTATTAAAAATGAAAAATGTAGTGTTATATATTTAAACTAAATTTTTTGTTTTATTCCATTTTCTTAAAATACTAAAAAAACTTTCAAGTTGATTTTTTGATAGAAGAGTTAAAAGAGGAAGAAATTGAAACTATCAAAATGATATAATGGTTTTAGTGGATTATGACAAGTAATATTTGCCATAGGAAATGGATAAAAAGTGATGTGAATAAAAGAAAGTCAGACCAATACCAATAAGAAGGGGGTGATTGTTTTAAGGTAATATTTGGTTTTGGATGTATTCTTTTTCTTGGAATAACAGTTTAATTGATTCTTGTTTTTAATTCACCAGCAATAATTGTAAATTAAATTTGAATTCATAGAGAAGAAATTGGACTTACTAAAAAATAAATCAAAATTCCATAAAAATCTTCATATATCAGTTACTTATAAAGATTCAAACTAAGAAATAATATAGAAGTAATAATAAAAATAATATTTTGAATTATTTGGTCTTAATTACTCCTTATAATATGGTGTTTGTTAAAATAATATAAAAAAAGGAAATGTACATTTATTTAAATGGGTTATACAACAAATTATGTAGAATGATTTAAAATAAAAATAATAATATATGAAATATGAAATAAACACTTTTCTTGTTATCAGTTATAAAAAGTTATTAATATAAAAAATAATTATTTCACAGAGTTTGATGAAAAACAATTATGTAAACTAAATTTTAAATAAAATTAAGTTGTTTCAGATTAGAATAATTTTTTTTGAAGTTGTTATTTTATCAAGTAAATGATTTTTATGAATTATAAATATTTTATTTTTAATATTGGTTTCTATCTCTGGTTAAAAATATTATTCTTGCTTAACAAATAATAAAATTATCTTAACTATCATTGTAAAAGATTAAAAGTAAGAGAGTTTCAATCTCTTATAATTAAATTTATAGGTAATAAAATTAAATAAAATTCTATGATTTTGTATTAAGGCATTTGAATTTAATTAACTCATTATCTTTTAAATTGTCAAATGAATAATAGTAAGAAAAGAAGTTATTATAATACAATAACAGAATTTTAATTTAGTAGAATTGTTATATATTAAAAATGACCTAACCCTTATTATTTTTTTATTCAAGTTAAAATTACTTTGAGTTGTTCAAAAAAGAAACTACAAACAAGAAAAATCTAATGGCTAGTATTTTCCCTGTGAGACATGTTGTTGGAGGTAATACTATGGTAGAAAAAACATTGATTATGACACCAGAAGTATTGACTATTATTGAAGACAATGGAAAAACAAAGACAGAGATTCAATATGTTGATATTACGAATTGTATAATGATTGACAGTAGCTCTATTGGAATGAAAGTAAAAGAAAAGACCTATTTTATGTTTACTAATGAGGCATCACGTTTTGTCGAAGTATTAACATCATATAAACACTAATAATAAAAATAATTGATACAATTCTAGTCTATTTATTTTTTTTAAAAGAAAAATCTATAAAATAATTAAATAAAATGAGTTATGAAGGAGAAGGTATGAGTAATCTTTTTTATATAAATGATTACAAAATAATGAT